>NC_054538.1:43026242-43326242 GCF_017654505.1 Polyodon spathula
ACGTTTTTCTAGCTGTACATTCCTTGGACAAAACTGATGGCTTTACTCTCCCTGTAAGGAAGAGTAATGCACTGTTTTTAAACTTAGCAAAGGAACAATGTGGGGGACTAATTACATGTTTGAATTAAAAAGGTGCTATGTAAATCTGGTGATATGGAGCAATGAACCTGTTAGAGTGCTGAACTAGTCAATAGTGCGCCGCCTTTTGTGCTGTGCATCATTTGCCGGAGAGAAAAGAAAGGCTCATTAAGTCAATCTTGCTATTAATCAGTTAGATTTTTTTTTTTCTTTTTTTTTTTTTTTTTTTTTTTTTTTTTTTTTCTTTTTTTTTTTTTTTTTAATTACGTTTGAAGGCAAGTAGTTTGCTAGGAATATATGACAAAAACTACCAAGCCTATTTATAATGTCAACCTGTTTAGAATGTCAGGCATTTCCATCTGTGGACTATTAGAAGTATGTATTAGGTGGCACAGGTTGATACATTTAACCTATGGCATTCTATCAATATGAGGACTGTCTATGGGTTGTTAGAAATATCAGCTACAACAAAGTATCAACCTAGGCATTGGGTAGGCCATGCAGGTTGATAGAATTAACTTGAGTAGGCCATACAGGTTGATGTAATTAACTTGTGTCATTCGGTCACTCTTGCAGTCAACCCTTTTATGTCCAGTGTAAATGTTTCCAAGTGGTTGAGGGGCACATTTTTACACATTACTTGTACTTTGCACAACAATGTCTATAATCTCTCACTAGATGTAATCATTGTATTTTACACTGTATTCATTTTTTCCCATTGTATTTGCATAGTCCAACTGTTTAAACATTATGTGTAGCCTATACAGTTTAAACTGTCAGGAATAGATAAGGACTATTTGATTAATACAATACAATAATATTTATGTTTAAGTAGTTGAAGGGCACTGGTCTCTTAAAACCCGTACGTGAAAGAGACGATATAGGCCTATATTGTATTTTCTTACTTTTTTTTTTTTTTTTGCATGCAATAGGTGAATAAAATCTATTGATGCACATTACATAAGCAAGTGAGTTTTTTTTGGAAATGTTCCTTCCCATAAATGTATTTTAATATTAGCTTTTAATAAAGGAAAACACTTGCATTTTGATGCATCTATTTCAGTGCAATGTCATTTCTTCATTGTCATAAAGAAATAAGCATTTTTTTAAAAAAATAAATAAATAAATAATTTGATTTCTGTGTCTTCTTAAAAAAAAGTCAAAAAGAGAGTAAAGAAATACATTAACTTTGACTCATGTAGTAGGGGTTAGTCTTAAATCAATTCACGATCCAGTTATGGTGTACATGTTTATGTTAAACTGAGCATAACCTAGAAACTGGGCTGAATTCAGAACAGCAGAGCGGCTCAGAATTTGGAACATATTTGAAAACCAAAGCAGCCCAGAATTTGGGACGTTATCTGAAAATCAAAGTGGCCCAGAATTTGCAACGTAGCCTGAGAACGAGCAGTCTATATGTAAAACTATGATTTCATTAGAGATAAACTAATGAATCCTGTAACAAAACTCTAATAGTGGGAAAGATATATATTTGCAGTTAAAATAAATCAAGCATAAAGATTTAAAAAGGTAAAAAGTACATCACTACAGAAAGCCAATTCTTACATTTGTGCATAACATGATAATTTATATAAAGTAATCACCCATAGTTGACGTCATATTACTCGACCCCAAGATTAATAGTTTCGAAAAACTAAATGTTTACGTCAATATCATACTTTATAGTTGTATCTTATGGTTCAGCAATTATCAGTGAATATGCATTGCTGTCACTGTGAACAACAAAACATTAGCTACAATGGAAGAACTTCAGAAGAATGGTGTAGGTAAGAATTTGAGTTTCAAATGCACTTATAGTATTGAG
The DNA here is from genome assembly GCF_017654505.1 of Polyodon spathula. Lineage (NCBI taxonomy): Eukaryota > Metazoa > Chordata > Actinopteri > Acipenseriformes > Polyodontidae > Polyodon > Polyodon spathula. The sequence continues at coordinate 43,028,146 of NC_054538.1, forward strand.
CTGATAAAAGTACTTTCAGTAATGTTTCTATCATGTTTTGTGATTCATAGTTTTTAGCTCTGCAGTGACACACTGCATGCTTTATGAATATGGTCCCTTTTTTGTAGTAAACCCAATTAGGTATGCACCACAGTTTTTTTATTTTTTTATTTTTTATTTCAAATTAAATTCTAATTGCCTAGTAAATAAATAGTTTATTTTCCTATTTTAATTCAGTGAATCTTGTTTTCTTTTTGGTTTTTCCTAGGGACATAGAAGAAAGATAGTGAATCTGATTCCCATGAAATCCTATAATGTTATCTAGGTGATAAATGTGTTCTGAAAAGTTACATATTCAATTTACAATGTGAATCTAGTGCTGGAATGAACATGCTTTTATTTTTATTTTATTTTTTTCATATTTTAATACTTTTCTCATCAAATTACCTTTAAAGGAAAGGGACTACACTATATATTTATTTTCTTTGTATGATACGTTGTAGGTGTACTTGTTTATAAATTATGAATAGTCCTAAATATTAACATGATCATTTTATCTTTTTATACATTTGTAGCAGGGCTGTAGGAAAGCCCTGGTGTTTAACTGTGTTGTTTATTTATTTTTAGAACAGGGTCTCCCCCTTTGTCCCTGTGTTATTTTGTGTTTGTTTATAATGATTTGTTTATTGTATTTATGATGGCGTTTTGTTTACTTTTGTATGTATATAAATGACGAGGGAAGCCATGTGGTTTGTTGTTGTTTTGTTTTATTTTGAAACGTGTTCTGGCAGAGACGAGGTTAGTAAACTTGTCCTGTGCCAGGAGTAATTTAATAAACTCGTGCAGATTGTGGCTGAGGGGTAATAGAATAATTACTTGCTAAGTAAACCACATGGGCATAGTATATAAACCTGCAGCTCTCTGCATTCCGGGTGGGTGTTCGGAAGTGGAGTACGGGAGAGCAGGGGAGAGAGAAAAATAATATAAACGTAGGATCAGTGAAGGCAATTGCCCAGGCTGACCGGTTTATTTGTGTTCGCGATTTGTTTTTGTTTATCTCTTTTATTTGTGCTCTGTGAGCAAGTGTTTATTTTTGTTAAAACCTTTTATTTATTTTTGTATAATAAAAATGGTGTGTGCAGCGTCTTTTTGCCTGCAGTACTTCCATTGTTGTTCTGTTCCTGCATCTGTCCTGATGTCACCACACGCCGTCCTGTCACAACATTTATTTAAAAACATTTGTCCTAGCACTTGTAGTTGATTTTCCATTGTACTGCAGTTTGTAGTTGATGTATTTAACATGGACTTATAATGCGAAACCTAAAATCTTAAATATTTAAAAATACTAAAATGTTAAATGAGCTTGAATGGACAATCTGTTTATCCAAGACGTATCAAATATGACCATATAGATATATATATATATATATATATATATATATATATATATATATATATATATATATATATATATATATATATATTTTTTTTTTTTTATTTTAGTTAGTTGACCTTGGTGATTTTATGCCTGCTTGTAATTGACCTTGGTGATTTTATGCCTGCTTGTAAACCAATGTGCAAAGGCAGTCCATCCAATCACTGGAACATATGGACTACACCCATATGTTTTCCTTTGTATCTATATGCTTCTGTTCAGTATTTATCTGTCGAACATACAGTACCAGTCAAAAGTTTGAGTACACTTGCTGGAAACTAGTTTTTTTTTACATAATTGACAATGTTTTACATCGCATATGTTTCTGTAAATACTTGAAAATGAAAACACATGTTACAGTATACAAAACAAAATATAAGGAGTATCAAATCAATGTTCAAGAAAATTGAAAATTGTCTCTAAATCTTGGATTCCTCAAAATAGCCACCCTTTGCCTGAATAACAGCCTCACAAACACAAGGCATTCAGTTAGCAAGTTTCAGCAGAAAATCACCCGACATGTATTCCCAGTTCTTCTGCAGCAATTCCCAGAGATGTAGGTCACTTGTGGGTAGCTTTGCTTTGACTCTTATGTCCAGTTTGTCCCATACAATTTCTATGGGATTGAGTTCTGGAGACTGGGCAGGCCAGGTCATTAGATTGAATTGTTCTTCACTTTCCTTCTTCGCTAGATAGTTCTTGCGTAACTTTGAGGTGTGTTTCGGGACATTATCTTGCTGAAGAATGAAGGACTGCCCAACTAGCCGTAATCCTGATGGAATGGCATGCCTCTGAAGTTTGCTATGATAGCCATGCTGGTTGAGCCTGCCATGGACTTGGTAAAGATCACCAACTCTGTCACCAGCAAAGCAACCCCAGACCATGATACTGCCTCCTCCATGCTTGACAGTGGGAACCACACATGCAGAACTCATGCGCTTACCCTCTCTGCGTCTTACAAATACTCGGCGGTTGGACCCAAATTTCTCAAATTTTGACTCATCGTTCCATGACCGACTTCCACTCCTCAGACGTCCAGTTTCTGTGTTTTTTGACCCAGGCAAGTCTCTTCCTCTTATTCTGCACTCTTAACAATGGTTTCTTTGCAGCAATTCTTCCGGTTAGGCCAGCTTCACGCAATCTCCTCTGAACAGTTGATGTTGAAACATCTGTACTTCTAGTAGCATTTACCTGAGCTTGTATTTCAGGGGCAGTTAAATCGCCAGTTTTGCAGAATTGTGACTCGAATGAACTTGTTCTCCGATTCTGAGGTTACCCTTGGCCTGCCTGACAACGGTCCTCATGAGTGCCAGTTTCTTCAAATCGTTTGATGGTCTTGGTCACAGTAGTTACAGACACTTGCAAAGTTCTTGCGATGTGTCTTAAAGATTGACCTTCATTTCTTAAAGTAATTACAGACTGTCTTTTTTCTTTGCTTAATGGAGCGTATTTTGCCATTTTCTGCTCCTTACATTCAAGAATGACAAACTTGTATCTATGTTACCTATATTTATAGTAATCATGGACCCTCACCTGTTAACAATAATTGGTGACAAAAGGTTAATTAGGTAACATGCTAGTTAACTCAGAGAACATCTAACAAAGACACTTTTATACTTAAGCCAGTGTACTAATACCATGTTATACACATTTCAGACTTTTAACTGACTTGGGCTTCAGACTGAAATCCCCTTGCTTTGGGTGACCATGTCATTGAAATTGACAAGATTTACATTTTCATTTAAAAATTAATTTTTTGAATGCAATTCACTTGTGATTATCCGCTTATATAAGTACATATATCATGTAATGAAATACTAAGTGTTTATAGACAGTTAAAAGCATAGATAATCACGAAAAACCTGGTTTCAAGCAGGTATACTCAAACTTTTGACTGGTACTGTATATTTGCACCATGGCCAAAAATATAAAGAAACCTGCTGGGTTTCCACGCAGTTTAGAAACTCCAAATTCTCTCTCCATCTTCCTGATGTATGTGACATAGCACGCACATACCACGCACATTCCTCACGCTATAGAAAGTGTGCGTCTAAAACATTGTACAACTTTAAAGGGGGGTAAATTGCCTTCTCACACAAAAAAAGCTGTACGATTTCCATGGAAACATGCCAAAAGCCGTACCTTATGTGAACAAGACTTCAGCAGTGAAAATCCCGTTTGTGAAGTAACCTCTTGCAACTTTCTACTATAACAATAGGCCATACCAAGCAATCCTTTATTATCTGAGATCTGCTGGATGTAGACCTGGCAAGCTTCTTTGACCAAATAGGAAAAAAAATAAGCATACAGTATGGTTTCTTTTGTTTTTTTTTTTTTGTTTTTTTTTTGGGGGGGGGGGGGGGTTCTAATGTGATACTGTTTATTGAATGTTTCAAATTATTGCCGTTTCAAATTAGTGCTTTATGGTTAAATTGTTTTATAAGCAAGGTCAAACAAATCAGGATCAGATGCTGAAGCTAAAGTTTCTTGTGCACTATTAAATACAGTTTTCTTAAGCACTTGGTCCCAGCCCTAGACTAAGCTGCTTTCTAAAATTATTATTATTATTTTAAACTAAAAGGTTGGGATGGCTAAGCCATTTTCCCAACAAAACCACTTTTTTAAAAATTTTAACCAGCCTGGGCAAACCCGTACACTGGTTTTCTTTACCACAGCACTTCTCTCTGTTACCAGCTCCCTGGGGATCCTTCCTCTAATGGAGCAGCCACATTCTCACATGTATTTTGGCAGGCTGGGGATAACCCCAGCCCTGCCAACCACCACCAAAATATCCACATTATTTACAGACAGGGATCTGCCCTGCTACATATCCTTCCCCTTATGCGCAGCACACCCGGCCATTCAAAGGCCACTTTTCCCCCACCTTTAAAATTCAACCACCCTCCATTAAGTCCCACATTGTCCACTTTCACCGATTGTTGTGGGAGGGCTTGAGAGCAGGTCGATCCATCTTCCAGCGCCTCCAGGAAGGAACCAAGAACCGACGACGGGGGACCCAAAACAGGGTGGCAGGGGCGACTGAAGTGCAGGGCGGTGACCAGGAGGTTGCAACAGCAAGCAGAGGTGAGAGCCCAGGAGCTGGTGTAGCAACATCTGATTCTCCAGGGGGAATGAAGTAAAAGGCAGGAGGAATGCCAGTGACATCTGTTGACAGCATAGTGATGTCTGAGGTTTCAGGAGGAGCGGAGTAGGTGACCAGACAAGGAGCTGTGCCTGATGATGCCCCGACCTGGACCCTAGGCCCAGCGACTGGAGGTCCAGACATCCCTGCATGTTGCCTAGGAGCATTGGGCAAGGACCACACTCACTGGCGCTGTGGTGGAGGTGGGCTGCTCCATATGTGACCAAGCCCTTGGCTCAGGCTCGTTTGCACCCATTACAATACTGAACCAGTCACAGCAATTGAATTTTTAGTGCCGTTGCGCACTTTTATTAAATACAAAACAAAATAATAAAAAAACAACAAACAAAAGCCTATCTCCACTTGGATACCTAAACTAAAATGTTTTTTTTGTTGTTGTTTTTATTAAACTAAAGGGTTGGGATGGCTAAGCCGTTTTCCCAACAAAACTGCTCTTTTTAATTTTGACCAGCCTGGGCAAAGCCTTCACCGTTTTTTTTTTTTTCTTACCACAGCCCTTCTCTCTGTTACCAACTCCCCGGTGTAATGGTCCTTCCTGTACTGGAGCTTCCAGCTCCCTTTTTATTTCATGTGGCTGTTCCCACTTATCACCAATTACCTCGTTAAAGAGCAGCCACATTCTCACATGTATTTTGGCAGGCTGCCAACCACCACCAAAATACACACATTATTTACAGGCAGGGATCTGCCTTGCCACAATAGCTTGACATATTCACATGCCTTCCTGCAAAAGAACTGTAGCCACCAGAGATGTCATTTTTATCACAGTTCATGATATTTTACTTTTGATTGAGAAAATTGACTTGTAGCAGGGTGAGGAGCCCTGTAAATGTATTTATTTATTTTTAGAACAGGGTCTCCCCCTCCACCTCTGTGTCTCATTTGTTTTATTTTGCATTTGTGTTTTATTATTTATTGTATTTATTATATATGACGGCGAAAGCCGTGCGTTTTTGTTTTGTTTAAATGTGTTCTGGCAGAGGCGAGGTTGGGAGCCCGTTCTCTGCCACTTACTAAGTAAAAAAACTTGTGCAGATTGTGGCCGAGGGGTAAATAAAAGCCTGCAGCACTCTGAACTCTGGGTGGGTGTTCGGAGGAGGAACGAGAGCGAGATCGAAAACCAAAAAAAATACATAGGATCAGTGAAAGCGATCTGCCAAGCCTGACCTGTGTGGTCAGTTTTTGTGTTTGTGATTTTGTTTTGTTTAAACTTTTATTTTTTGCTCTGTGAGCAGTGTGGTTTTGTTTAAATATTTTATTTATTTTTTGTATTTAAAAATAAAAATGGCGCACACTGCGCCTTTTGCACTGCAGTTACTTTGTTTGGTTTCTTCCTGCATTCTAGCCTGACGTCACCACACGTCTACCCTGTCACAGGGACGCTCTTATCTTAGCACATGTTCACTTTCCAGTGCACGGAAGAATAGCGAAGGCAATTGTTATTTTTTTTTAATATGTTTAAAACTTTTCTTTGGCCTTTCCTTTCTGATGCTAAATCCATGTATATCATGGGTAGTTACAATTAATTGTTAAATGGCAGAACAAAATATGTTTTTGTTTCTTCATTCAGATACAGCTAGATTGGGAAATCTTGCCTGTCACGCATTACTACTCAGTTTAATTGCAAAATCAGATGAGAAAACGTGACATATTTCTTGCAATGTATTTGTAGTTGCTAAAATATAACCTCTGGAACTAATTCTGGAACTAACTATGAATATGTATTTTTCAGAATAAATAATGAACACAATGATTTGAGCTAACTTCAAAAAGCAGTGTGAAATTGTGCAGCTGACCCACATGACATTTGTTCATGACCCGGGTAGGGTAGAGCATGCCAGTTTGAAAGGGGCTAAAGTAGTAGTACCCGCTTTCCACACACCGACAGTTATCAATATGGAACAGAAAATAGTTTATTAAAAATTTGAACCAGTTCTCAAATGTGCAATCCCTGCATGTTTCTGTACTATATAATAATCAGCAAACAAGTCAGCATTTTTTATATAAATTTTTATGGGGATCATGAAAAGATCATGCTGTGTACATTTGAGGTAATTGATGATCGTTTTGGATGACTCCTTTACTGAACACAACCGAAGTGCAACAACAGTGATTATGCAATGAGGAGAAGAATGCTTCTCTGAGAGAGCAGTAATTTGTACTTTTCTCTCTTCCAGCTCGTTGCACGCCATGTTTTTCCTCTTTCTAGAATGTGCTGACTGACGCAACATAACGAAAATCATGGTTTGTTGTGAGGCCAGAGTTTGCTAGTTTGCCGGATGTGCCAGTGGAAAAGGGGTATGAGAGTAGATGCCTCTAAAACCTACAAAGTATTCTATTTTGATATGTTAATAGCTTTAAAAAAATTAAAATAACTTTTTACACACATTACTTAGGCAATATTATTGGAAAAATTCAAAAGGAAGAAACATAAATAAAAAAATTGTAAATACTAGAAATAATGTAAAGATGTACTCCCTCATAAACAAGCACTGATTGAGACCACTTCCCGAAAATAAGTGGAATCCGTTGTAGTGCAATTGCTATTTAAAAAAAAGTGTTTAATAAACATTGTTATTAACAAAATAACAATGACATATTCATCCATAGATTAAACTTTTGGATACCAGACCCTGTTAGCTGTACACATATCTACTCAAAGCCTTCCTTCCTTGACTAAACAGGTTATAAATGTGCGGTATTCAAGCTCCATTAAAAATTAAAATAAAAAAAAAAAACCTCATGATTCTGTTGCAACACACACAAAGAAAACATGCTTCAAAAAATCCCAAGTCTTTAAATATTTTTGTGCTTTAACCCCTTGACCATTGTTGCAAAAAGCTGGATTTGCCTTTGGTAGAAACAGTTACTGTAACAAGCACATTTTAAATACATCAGGGATTGTTCTCCGCATTTGTAAATAACATATTGCTACCAACTGCTTCTTAATTGCACAGATTGTTGATAAATAATCCAATCCTGCTGCTCTCCACACACAATTTGCTCTGGACCAGGCTTGGCAAGTCAAATAATGTTAATTATGTATGATGTTAAAAAATGATAAATACAACAAAACTCCCAGGATCACTCTGGAGGCAGCAAAAGACTTAATGCATTGTAAAGATGGTTAGAAGACACCCTTTCTAATCAGATTCATACTTTTAGCACCTTGTAGGATTTAGACTAAAGGCTGCTGGTTCTTTGACTTTTTTTTTATTAAACCTGACATCTTGAAATATAAATTCCTTTTATGTTTCTCACAAGTTCCTCCTGAAATGAGCTCCAGTGAATAAGCCATAGAATATTATGTATCATCAACTTTTGTGAATATTTTTGCCTTTGTTATTCTATTCTCAGTGGAGCGCCACTGAGTATCAAACTCAGCGGAGAGCATTTTATGATCATATATCTCCATTAGCTCCTGGTTTGACTAAAATAGATTGTTACTGTCTACATTATATATTTGAAGCTTGTGTCCGAGTATTTTTTCTGTTGTTCTGAGGCTTATTGTGTATTAAATATTAAAAGTCTATCATTTATAAGTTCAAGAAATATTGGAAGCCTGAACAAGCTGTTTAACTGAAATCTAATGCTATATTTTTTTATCTATTCTTTAGTCACAGACAACATATTTTATTATGAAGATGAATTTCTACAATGAGATGGCTTGCAGGGTATCTCTCCGCTCCACAATCAAATGAAAAGTCAATTGTGCTCCGAATTTGATTTTAATGTAATGAGCAAACCAAGATAGCATGCATTGATATACTTTTGTCTATGGTGGAGGCGGTGTACATTTTACCCTTAAACTCCTAGAGTAAAGAATACAGGTTTGTCATTTCATACTTTTAATATGTAGTACATTCACTTTCATAGTTAGTGCTTGGTGTATTATAAAATATTATGTGGAATAATTTAATATAATAGTTACTTTTTAGTCTAGTGCATTCATTCTAGTTATGTAATTTAGTTTAACTTTATTTTTATTACAATGTAATTAATGCTTCAAATGTAATTTTATTTATTTATTTATTTTTCAGTTTACCCTTTTTATGATTGTAACAGGGGGACGTATGGGTCGTCACTGAATAATAGTCAGACACAGAGCATGCACAGGCGCACAGATTTTATAACACACAGGTGCTGTCACTAGGGTACCAGCCCTTGTGTCAGATTTACCAAACAAAACAAAACAAAGCTAAAAATAAAAGTTTGCCACACAAGACGAGTGCTAGTTTCGCTAAAAGAGATATCCTGTTCCAGGAACCTACTACACTATGAAAATCCTCTCTATACTGTTCGGGATCAACATTCCCTAAACTAACCTGCTGCTGTTGCTTCAGAAGTTCCGGCCTCCCAACGACTCCAGGTCATTGAGACATTCCTAGCTAGCTTGAGCCTTCACAGACACCGTCTTGCAGTTGAAGGATTCCGTAGTAGTTATCGTGTGGAGTAGACGCTGTCCTCATTGTTGTAAACTAAGCACCCCTCTGTGTAGCATGGCGATGCAGTTGCCTCGAGCTGTGACGCAGACAACCTTGGAGCTGCAGGCAGCCTCCACGGGAATGCCCCCCAGCTAATCCAGACCTCCCGATCAGCTCAGCGCTGGGCAAGCCTACCTGCTCAATTGGTTGCCTAGCAATGTGTCCTAGCTCCACACATCCAGGCTACAACCAGCGACAGGGTTCTCCCTGTCACAATGATGTACTGGGTTCTTCTATTTTTCTCTTTATCTGTTTTTACCTGGCTTTGAGTTTCTATGAGCTTTTCTCAGAATACTAATTGCTAGCACTCCACTCAGCTAGTCTTTCTCACGCCACTGAAATCAAGGCAATGTGATCTTTCAACTCTGCTGGCCCCACCTGCTCCCTTCTCCATACATATGTACAGCAGATGGAAGTTGTAAAGGCACATTACCACACAGTTGAGTTCAGACAAGCTAGGTAATGTAAGTAAATACAGTACATCATGTGTATGTGTCTCTTAAAATAGGTGTCATCTAGTGCAGCTGGAAGAGAAGCTGTACAAAATCACTTATAATAAGAGACACCCCATGCTCTTATAATAATAGACCCCATGACATATTAACGTATTATAGACTGCTGAGCATCTGTTGGTCAATCAGAGAGCATGTTGTGCCTGCTGTTTTCCATGAAAATATCACAGAGAATCCCAATTCCTGAAATCAACCATACCATATTGATTTTTTTATTGTGCTTTATTCTCAATATCTGTACAGCTGACTACCTGCTTGATTGAGGCTCCTTTCAGAATTCCATTCAACTGCAAAGTCAGATTAAAATGGTGGCATCACCAATCGGTCAGCTAAGTCAGCCACACGTTATTCTCTTTTCCCTCTTTTCAATGGATTACAATGAGCTTGGTCATCAATATAAAACAAATTAATTGTATATTAATAATAAAGTAGTACATAACAGCTATAGGACTGAATACATCTGTACATGGGTATGACGAAAGTAGAGTCCTTTGGACGGGCTGGTCCGACAGTTCTTTCCCAGGGTCGGAAAGTCAGTCAGTCTGGAAGAAGGTGAGACTCCATTGCAAGAACATATGACCAGAAGGGAAACAATGTAGCAGCTGCAAATTGTAGAGACAGCTGCACACGTTTACCAACGGGTCATGCATGACAGCATAAAAGGGGACTGAAAATCACAATCTACTCCTTTTCTTGGTTTTACATTTGAACAGAAGGACTGTGAGGTGTGTGTGTATATATATGTACACATAAAATTTTTAATTATAAATACATTTTATATATATATATATATATATATATATATATATATATATATATATATATATATATATATATATATATACAGTACTGTGCAAAAGTTTTAGGCAGGTGTGAAAAAATGCTGTAAAGTAAGAATGCTTTCAAAAATAGACATGTTAATAGTTTATATTTATCAATTAACTAAATGCAAAGTGAGTGAACAGAAGAAAAATCTACATCAAATCCATATTTGGTGTGACCACCCTTTGCCTTCAAAACAGCATCAATTCTTCTAGGTACACTTGCACAAAGTCAGGGATTTTGTAGGCATATAGTCAGGTGTATGATTAAACAATTATACCAAGCAGGTGCTAATGATCATCAATTCAATATGTAGGTTGAAACACAATCATTAACTGAAACAGAAACAGCTGTGTAGAAGTAATAAAACTGGGTGAGGAACAGCCAAACTCAGCTAACAAGGTGAGGTTGCCGAAGACAGTTTACTGTCAAAAGTCATACACCATGGCAAGACTGAGCACAGCAACAAGACACAAGGTAGTTATACTGCATCAGCAAGATCTCTCCCAGGCAGAAATTTCAAGGCAGACAGGGGTTTCCAGATGTGCTGTCCAAGCTCTTTTGAAGAAGCACAAAGAAACGGGCAACGTTGAGGACCGTAGACTCAGTGGTCGGCCAAGGAAACTTACTGCAGCAAATGAAAGACACATCATGCTTACTTCCCTTCGCAATTGGAAGATGTCCAGCAACGCCATCAGCTCAGAATTGGCAGAAAACAGTGGGACCCTGGTACACCCATCTACTGTCCGGAGAAGTCTGGTCAAAAGTGGCCTTCATGGAAGACTTTTGGCCAAAAAGCCATACCTCCAATGTGGAAACAAGGCCAAGCGACTCAACTATGCATGAAAACACAGGAATTGGGGTGCAGAAAAATGGCAGCAGGTGTTCTGGACTGATGAGTCCAAATTTGAAATATTTGGCTGTAGCAGAAGGCAGTTTGTTCGCCAAAGGGCTGGAGAGCAGTACACGAATGAGTGTCTGCAGGCAACAGTGAAGCATGGTGGAGGTTCCTTGCAAGTTTGGGGCTGCATTTCTGCAAATGGAGTTGGGGATTTGGTCAGAATTAATGGTCTCCTCACTGCTGAGAAGTACAGTCAGATACTTAACCATCATGCAATACCATCAGGGAGGCATCTGATTGGCCCCAAATTTATTCTGCAGCATGACAACAACCCCAAACATACAGCGAAAGTCATTAAGAACTATCTTCAGCGTAAAGAACAAGGAGTCCAGAAAGTGATGATATGGCCCCCACAGAGCCCTGATCTCAACATCATTGAGTCTGTCTGGGATTACATGAAGAGAGAGAAGCAACTGAGGCTGCCTAAATCCACCGAAGAACAGTGGTTAGTTCTCCAAGATGTTTGGGCCAACCTACCTGCCGAGTTCCTTCAAAAACTGTGTGCAAGTGTACCTAGAAGAATTTATGCTGTTTTGAAGGCAAAGGGTGGTCACACCAGATTTGATGTAGATTTTTCTTCTGTTCACTAACTTTGCATTTTGTTAATTGATAAATATAAACTATTAACATGTCTATTTTTGAAAGCATTCTTACTTTACAGCATTTTTTCACACCTGTCTAAAACTTTTACACAGTACTATATATATATATATATATATATATATATATATATATATATATATATATATATATATATATATATTTTTTAATTTATATATGTATTTGAATATACTATTGATATATTTATTGGTTAGGATAAAGCTTTACTGTCATTAACAGCATGTACCCATGAAACTGTTCTAGACCAAGTCATATCAAACTTTATGTTCTCTATCAAAACATTCAAAACAATATAACTTCTTTAATTAACATTTTGTGACTAGGGTCCTCCAATTAAATAAATAAATACATAAATAAAAACAAAATCAGAAATGACAAATGGTATTTTCCCTGTAAATTCCCATCGTTTCAATCCAGTGGTTGTTCAAATGTCTGCTCGTAATGCACAATTAACTTTCAAGAATAAATAAATAAATAAATAAATCCGGACAAAGCTAATTAGCAGGGCCTTTCCCTTTTAGACTGATAAGTACCTTTATTAATGCTTGAAAGAAGCCATTGCCTAATGAAATTGCATTACCTCAAGATAACTTCCCAACTCCTGCTTTACATTCGGAATAATGAATAGCTTTAACAGAATACTTTGTCCAGAAATAAATAATGCCAAGGCATGCATTGTGTGTTTAATTCTGCACTGATCCTTATAATTTTTGAAGGACAGATCTAGCTGTTACCCTCAAGCTCTTAAGTGAAGATTTCAACTAAGTCGGCATGCTGTTTATGAATTAATATTTTTTTCCCCCTATCTTTATTAAGTCTTTATTATTAAGACCATGCTTGTTGCTGCTAGAGAACAGTATTTACAGAGCTGCTTACATTTTGATGTTACATGAGGGATATGCATCATTGATTTGACTAGCCTAAAAGGTCACATAGAACTTGGCTGCTGATCCTGCAATTACTTTGTTTAAAATGATCTATTGAGTGCTGATCAATCGCAATAATTTCATACCAGTCATTGTTTCAATTTGCTAATTACTTTGAAGGGCATCTGCTCTTCTTTTTCTTAGGAAGAGGGGGATCAGTAAAGTAACTATTGGCTCTCAGGTGATTTTAAACTTGCCGATATATGACTGATATGTGCAGCCACCCCAAGCCACAAAATATTGATAAGAAACTCTTGAAATGGAGTAAATAGAAACACATAATCTGTACAAGACACTTTTATTTAAATGTTGACAGGTGCATCTGTATTCAAGCCTGCACAAATAAATGTTTTCACAAGGTACATGCTCATAAACAATGACTATGACCAATGGAGAACAGAATTTGTAGCAGATTTTTCACAACAAATGATAAGGAATGATGTATGATGAATGAGGCTGGTCATTTATCTCTTTAGAAAAATATAAACACTTTGCAAACTCATTTTAATAAACCAGTGCTGCCTTAGCTGCCCATAGTGGTTATACACTATATTAACATTGTTATGTAATTATACATTCAAAATATTATAAACTATAACAGATACTTGCATTTTGGATCATTTAAATCTGCCTGATCTTTTGTGGATGCCATTCCAAAATCCTAAGGTTTTAATTCAGGCATATAATGCACTCAAAACCAGCTTTATACATTTGAGAAGGGTATTTCCATATCCACTCAAAGTAATCAAATCACATACAACCTTCAGTTGACCAAGATTCAAACATTTTTTAAAAGTCATCAACAGTGATTAACGTATTCATTTTCAAATCTCATAATTATGGGACCAGACATGCAAATTATCTGAAATATTTTACTCTACATACCCAAAATGGATAACTGTGATAATATACACTATAAACAAATGGTACACTGCTGTAGGTAAACTGTACAACACTGTGATTGTTCCTGATTTAATTTGCCTGAAATTAATTCATTTTTCTCTTCACAGGTTCAGAAAAGATGGCAAGACTATTATGTTCGGAAATATGTCTATAATTACTATGCACTGAAGCAGTATTTGGAAGGTCGCACCTCGAAAAATGAAATTGTTAGGTAAGGTGACACACAATATAACCTTTACCATTTTAACCTTTATATACTAAAAACATGTGTATGTTTTTCTGCTGAACTTACAGTTTTATGTCTGCCATTCTTAGCACCATAGTCACAGAAACTGAAGGACTGCTATCCTTGCCTGGTGCGATTTAGTATTACAAATGTAGCTGTGAATGTAGTACTCATGAAAGGTGAGCTACAAGGACAGGCACAGTGTAGTCAGGCACAGTCTATTAGACAATCCTCTCAATCTTGACTTGAGCCCCCCTGCCATTCAGTCCTGGGCCTCTGTCGAGCAGAAGCAGGCAATTAGGCTGAATTATTTGATTTTGTGACTAATGTTCACTGGAGTTGAAGACCACCACATTAATTTGTTATATCAATTGGATTTGCACCCAGGCCTCCAAAGGTACTGTCAAAGGTATACGACTGGTGAATTTGCCCACTGCGCCACCTAGACCCCCTGTTGATTTTAGTGATGGTGCTGCATAATTAATAAATCACACCTGGGGAAAAAAACTCAAGCAAGATTAATATTGAGATTAAGAACATTTTTTTTTTAATGTTTATGAATATTTATATAAAAGTTTACACATTTGTGAACCATGATGCAAAATCATGATTTGAAAATTGAAATTTTATCACATATGAAGAAAAAAAAGAATTTAGTTGTGAGCATGTTACATGCTAATATAACTTTGGATACAGCTTTGGATACTGTAAGTACATAATTAATGCAGTGCATATGATAGCATGGAATATATTTTCATATTGTGACTGGGTGTTTTATAAAAGATAAATTGATTTGATTAATTTAAAGGCTGAGTATGCAATTGGTAGACATGTACTCTTGTAACCTCTAGTCTGCTAAGAAAAAAACGCCCCAGGTTACAAGAAAGCGAATGATATTATGAAATTAAAAATTAGCCACTGAGTTAAGAGTCGTTGCATTAATAAAACATACTACGCTTGGAGGGCAAGAAAAAATACCACCCTTTACTTTTGACAAAAGCTTAATCTAAAGTCATATTGTTAATGTCACCAATATATTTTGTTGGAATGTTTTTAGGGCTTCAGCTAAAATTAAATGTAAATGTGTAAGTGTGGCATGGCTAATGATCTTCAGAGTTTCATTAGCTTGTCCTGTAATAATTGCTGGCACATAGGTCTATTACTTATTTCTTACGGGAAGCATGCTGTTATGCCATATGTGTATGAGGGTATGTATTAGCTTGTCTTGCACACTGTTGTGCACTAAACATTAAATATTGTATGTTGTCTGTCAGAAAAATGCTTGGCAACTGTAATTACTAAATCGGTTCCTGAAATCTAAATCGAAGGCAATGTCAAATCACATGTTTTATTTTTGGATACAAAATGCAAAGTTCTTACAAGGGATAACTCTGTGATCCATTCTTAATCTATTTTTTGTTTGTTTTTGTTCAGAATTGTATTCCTTTCTTCTTGACTGTAATATACTGTCAGTATATAAGAATTCAGTAATTCCAATGGGGTTGGTGCTAAACTTCACTTTATTTATCTTGCAATAGTATAAATGTTATATTATATTATCTAATTCCTTTGGTAGATTGAATAAAAAATCTTTGTAATGTCTCTTGTAGCATTTGAGGGCAGTATATATTTGTTTTCAAGTAAGTGTTTCTGTTGACACAAGAGTCTTTGGAACCATGCTAGCTGAAATTAGTCCCTCCATATGCCAAACATAATTACAAATATGAGTACAATGCACCTTTCAAATTATATTGATAGGTGTCTACTTTTATTTGGTTTAATAGGGCATTTTAAATAGAAATACCTGCAATATAGAATATACTTTTGTTAAATTAGTGATTTGTCAGTTTTAGTCAATAAGACAGCAAATATGGTTTGGATTGAGAGATTATTTTATGAGGATGGCTGGTAGTGGTAAATTACTGTTGTTTCCCAGGGAAGAGAGTCAAAAGTGATTAATATGTTGGCCATTTGGGAGACACAATTTAACAAACTTCTCATGTTGAATCATTGCCCTCTTAGCCCATATTGGACCCTTATTAGGTGATTCTGTGTTTCAAAAAGGTTTTTACAAGACATAGGGGCTGATGTAAGGATATGTGCAAAGTGATTTGCAGCTGCAAACCACCCATATTGCGGCCAAAATCAGTGTTGGGACTAAAGTGGGACTATAACGGCCACAAAAAATATGGTGTATGTAAAGAATGGTTTTCACCTGGTGTCCTGCTCCCGCTATCAAATTAGCACTTTGCCATCATAATCTGTGTAAATGATATTAAAATGTATTCAACTGAAGAAAAGAGCATGGCATTGGTGGGGATCTAGAATACTAAGCGGGCGCAAACATTATAATGAGATGTATGGATTTTGCTTTGCGCTTAGGCAATTGCTGACCTTCAAAAACTTAGCATCTCCTCTTACAAGATGCAAACCATTGTGAAGCAAGTAATTAAGAGCTGTATAAAACCACACACTTTCAGAGACCTGTCATAGGCCTCAAGATGGCTGCTGTGGTACACTTCCTGATGCAGTAACGCTTGGCTCTTGTTGAGGACAGGCAGGAAAACCTTTGGAGGAGAAGGGCAAGATAGAGAACACACTGCATATTCAAACCCATGGACACTTTGTTTTCATCATCCTCAGCTCCTCCTCAGTAATGTTTTATTTTCTTGCTCCAAGAGGACTTTGCTGCCCTTCCTTTGACATTTTTTTTTTGGTTTGATTTCCGTGCTCCACAAATTTCATACAACGCTTACTGCTCTCTGTACTCCTAACTCACCTCACTAAATAGTCTGATGCACAGGCGGCGCTCACTGCTACCCTCATTATCATGATTGCAGATTATTTACATTGCGTAATTTGCACTGCTGTTAAATGTACATAGGCTGCAGTGCAAAATAATTGCATGGCCACCAGGCAATTTGGATTTTGCACTATGCCTATCTATACCCGCCCCATATCAATAAAGCGTTCTTATTCCTTGGCAACGTAGAATATAAAATATTTTTCCCCTTCTATTATTAGTTGATGGGCTTTACTTTTTGTGGACTATAACATAGCGGTCTGCTGTTAGTTTATTTTTGTTTGTTTGTGTACATGCTGTGTAAGTTGACTTGGAAGTGTTTCTTCAATATTTAAATATGTGAGGGGGTCAATTTTTCAATTTTGTAGTCCTTCAGGGGGTCAATACTAGAATGCAGTAATATTCTCCATGTTGATTTTGATGTATTGCTGTATTATACTGTTTTTTTATGTTTGTTTTTTTAACCTATATATATATATATATATATATATATATATATATATATATATATATATATATATATATATACAGTGCCAGTGCCTTGCAAAAGTATTCAGACCCTCTCACAGTTTGCACATTTTGCTGCTTGCAGTCATGACTGTCTGAAGTAGGAATTAGGTACAGACAAATATCGAAGTCTCTGAATATCCCTGTGAGCACAGTCTACTCAATCATCAAGAAATGGAAGGTGCACCCAGACACTGCCTAGATCAGGCTGTCCCTCCACACTGAGCAGCCAGGCAAAAAGGAAACTGGTGAGGGATGCCACTGTGAGGCCAACGACAACTTTGAAGAGCTACAGAGTTCAATGGCTGAGATGGATGAAAATGTGCATCAGTCAACAATAACCAGAACACTTCAGAAAAGTAGCCTGTATGACAGGGTGGCAAGAAGGAAACCATTACTAAAAATAAGCCATCTCAAAAACTGCATGGAGTTTGCAACAAAGCACCTGAGCGATCCTGCAAAAATGTGGCAAAAGGTATTGTGGTCAGATGAGACCAAATTGGAACTTTTTGGTCTAAATGCCATGCATTACGTTTGGCACTGACCCAACACAGCACATCTTCCAGTTAACACTATCCCTACAGTCAAGCATGGTGGTGGCAGCATCAAGCTAAGGGGATGTTTCTCCTCAGCAGGGACTGGAAAGTTTATTGAATGAAAAATGGATGGAGCAATGTACAGGCAAATACTAGAGGAAAACTTGTTTCAGTCTGCTAAAGACTTAAAACTGGGGCAAAAATTCACCTTTCAGAAGGACAATGATCCCAAGCACAAGGCTAAAGCTACACTGGAGTGGCTTAAGAATAAGAAAGTCAATGTCCTTGAGTGGCCCAGTCCTGACTTGTATCCTATTGAGAATCTGTGGAAAGACTTAAAAACTGCTGTCCATAAGTGATCCCCAAGCAACTTGAGAAATCTTGAGCAAATCTGCAGAGAAGATTGGGCACAAATTGCACCAAATTGGTGTGCAGTTGGTAGAGACTTACCCAAAAGACTTGTGGCTGTAATTGCTGCCAAAAGTGCTTCCACCAAATACTGAGTTGGCGGGTCTGAAAACTTATGCAATCAACATATTTCAGTTTTTTCTCTTTAGTTTTTTTCCTGACATTTACTGTAACTTATCTTACCCATAGAAGTCTTCATTTTTGAATAACATTTTAAGTTTAAAAAAATATGTATGCATTATTTTGTAATTTCACGAAATGGGACACCATAGAAAGGGTCTGAATACTTTTGCAAGGCACTGTATATATATATATATATTTCAAGTGGCACTGGAGGAAATATTATTTTTCTTTATCAATTTGTACTCATATAAAACATTTAAAAGTAAGTAGTAGTGTTCTCACCAGGGATTTTTCACAGGGAGGAGCAGGGGGTGGAGCCAGGTGGGGAAAGAAATGGAGATCCTCGCAACCCCCTGCAGGCGAGCCAGGACAAGTAC
Organism: Polyodon spathula; assembly: GCF_017654505.1. Lineage (NCBI taxonomy): Eukaryota > Metazoa > Chordata > Actinopteri > Acipenseriformes > Polyodontidae > Polyodon > Polyodon spathula. The sequence goes on from NC_054538.1 coordinate 43,046,872, forward strand.
TGCACACGCTTACGCTTTGTGGAAGCAGTTGTCAGGATAATATTCAATATTTATGGTTATAAGTAGGTAGATGCAGAGTCTGCATCATAGGTTGACATACACTCTAGCATTTACTCCATTCCATGGAGGGGAAACTAGATTTTTGCCATAATGTTATCGTTTCTGTCCGACTGAGAAAACTGTTTTTACCTTTCAAAACATTAAAATGGCCTGCGATTATGTGGCTATAATTAGCACTGTTTTTATTCTTCTTTCAAAAATAGCATAAATATTAGGTTTTCTAAACATTTTTTTTTTTAATTCACAACTCGTTTTTTTTTTTTTTCAGTTTCTGCATGTGAGTTTTGTTATATTATTAGTAGTTAAAACTATTGGTGTCTTATTGATTACTAAAGAAAGATACACTAATAATGTACATCATCAAGTAAAACTGGGCATGTACTGTGTCCCACACTTTATTTTAAAATCTACATACTGTATGAAAATCTGTCTATGGGAAACTGACGTCATACAAAAGGATTATTGTAAAATTGTGGAACTTTGGATTGTTTTCTAAAGACCTTGAAATAAAAAAGAATGAATATCTCAGAACTGTTTGGAATACACATTATTGTTCTTCATCTGAATGATTTATTTATTTAACCCAATTTATTATGCTGCATTCCCGCTAGCCACTCGCCATGTCGCCACAAGCGAAACGTTTTCCTTGCGGCTCAACTATTTTCTGAAGTTCGCCACGCTGGTGAAGGTTTTGAAAAATGTACTTGTGTAAGATTGTGTAGATAAGTCAGTATAGACTGTTTAGTTTGATTTCATTTTGCCCAGTGAAATCTGTTTAGCTTAACCACGTAACATATGCATGCCACAAACGGAAGGACAGAGGCTCTAATAGAAACAATCAGTGGATGGCGCTGCTTGTACAAAACAAACAAACAAAAACAAAAAAACCCACATGGCATCCTGTGACAAAGTGCCCGCCCCTGTGTATATTATCTGTTGTATGTTGCGTGTGGTGTGTTAAATGTTGGTGTATCGTTATTGGTACACGGGATATAAACGGGTCTGTGTAACACGAATGTTTAAAATGTATATTTGTATTTAGGCACGAGGATTGCACAGCACTTCACGTGCAAGTAAAAAGTAATAATATGTGAGCACGGGGATTTGCACTTTATTAATTCACGTGCAGTTGTACCGAGACTCCAATTGAATGATTGATTAGCAATCGAGTCTTGGTACAGCTGCATAAAAACAGCACGTTTCACCCACTCGGGGTTGGGTGTTCGGTGAGTGGAGAACGGAATAGGAGACGGAGGTAATAGTGAATAATTGTGCGAATAATATTTAAAATATCTACTCACCGTGTTTTGTGTAGTGTTAGTCCGTTTTGTTTATGTCTGTTTATTTTGGCGAATGTGCCGTGTCCTTGTGTTTCTGTTTGTTACCACCGTTTATTTTCTGTTATGTTTATTTATTAAATGCTGAGCGAAAGCATTCGCTCAACCAAAACCACTCAGCTCAACCAAACTCCATCTCTCTGTTTATTTCCTGCTTCTGGTCTGACGCCACCCACTCTGGCCGTCTGTGTGACACATCCAAACGGGGGAAAAAAATGTGATAAAACAAATTGTGCGGAGCAATTACCAAAATCCTGTTGCAAAAGATGCAGCCCAAGGAATGCCAGTCACCCATGCACACAACTAAAATATGACCATGATACTATAGTAACAAGGAGGTGAAGCAGTCATGGTTTCAAACATACCCTCTGGTCACAAAAGAACATTTTCACATATGGCAAGCCAGAAATATGCAGCTTCAAGATCACAGCTAAGTTTTTTATTTATTTATTTTTTTTTTCCTTTTCTTTAAAATGTGTTGAAATATATCTTGGAAATAGATTCAAAAAAGGAATAATTTAATAAAATAACAAACACATTTGTTATTTTAAAAAGGATTTGTCGCACTATGATTTATTGAGTTTTAATGTCAGAATCGTGCAATATTTTACTGTCAGTAGTCACAGGTGAAAGAACACGGTAAAAAAAAAAAAAAAAAAAAAAAAAAGTTTTTTAAACACAGTAGTGGCTGTACAATCTTACTAATATTATTAATCACATTAGTACAATCTTGTGTAACTAGAGTTGCGGTTGGTCAGGGAGGCATTAATATACACTAATAGCACTGTCTACCGGAACAATTTTGCTTTAACGTTCTAGCAGAAAGAAAACCGCGTCACAGTCAAAATAATGTAAAGGATTATGCAGTACAAGAATATCTCTGTAAGCCTATTCAGAATTTACAAAATCTGTAACTTTTTTTTCACGTGGGACTAAGTTTGGCATTTATTAAATGGGAATCAGAGTTATAGTGTAAATTTAAATATAATATTTATGTGTATTGTAAATGGTAGGGTCTGACATTATATGGCAAATATCTGCATGTTTTCAGATAAAATATTTTTTGCCTTGCTGAAACAGTATGTTTATAGCTTGTTTGTAGTATTGTTAAGTGGCTAAAGTTTTTCCAATGTGGCTAAAAAATGTTAAGTTACTTTAGCCATAGTGGCTAACTAAATGAAAGTCTTACAGGGAACGTAGTTATGGCATAATAATAAAGACCTGCAATGGTGTTGGTTGTTACAGAGATGTTATCAGGGGCACACCCAGGATCTGGTCTCATCTGTCAACAGGGGGGAATGTGCTAATAAAGTTCAGTGGAGTTCAATCTCGTCTCTGTGTCACATACATTACACACACCAAACTAAAGAACATGCTGTCACAACCAACCCATTGAAGAGTACTGAGAGCTGAAACAAGTATTTTAAGCAAACCAATTTCTCACATAACGGAATAATCAACAATGTTTCACAAATACCTGCTTTTCCCCTTAACATTCTTATCTACAACTAATCTGTTAACATAAAAAATTAGTTAAACATACTTTCTGACACTGGTCTAGAGACAAGGGAAATCATGTCTGTGACAGGACAATGTAATGAAGGCTCAATTCAACAGGGAAGAAACGACTGGTCCACAATTCTGTCATCAGTTGTATCCAAACAACACCCTCCCTCAAAAATAGCCAGTCAAACTCCCAACCCTATTTCAGTTCTTTCAGCACCAGTCAATCCACTCCCTGCCTACTTGAATGACATCCTGCCTCCAACAACAAGTTTCGAGTTATAATAAGAAATAATAAGACCCCGATTCAAGGTAATACAGGTTTTAAAGTTCTTTTTAAAGAGAAATTAAAGAAATAAATCAATTTTTAATAGTGACAGAGCCCTCTCGATGCAGGCTGTACCATGGGGTAGATGTCCATGACTTTCATTAGCTCCTTCACCTATGGCTTGGGACGCATAACTCCAGTTTCGGTCATCTATCACAAGGTAGAGCCCGCATCGACGATCCCTATCGATTAATTATTATTAGTTTCTTTGTTTACTGTACAAATATTGCTGTGTATGCAATCAAGCAAAACCAGCTTTGTGATAAAAATATACAGTACTGTATATGCAAAACGTATACATGCGTTCGGTTTACCTGAACATTATAAACTGAATGTAGTATCATGTATCAAATATGCAGATTTTAAAAACATTGTTTCCGTACCCTAAACTTAAAACACAAGAAAAGATAAGTTCTTGAACTGGTAAAAACGTCATAAAATAATATGCACACATTTTGACTAATGTTTTTTTTTATGGAGTTCATACTAGCTCTATAGATTTTTGATATGTTAGAATATCAGAAGAGGTAACCCCATCATGAAAGACAAAGTAATTAGACAAGAGTCATTCATTAATCGGCATCCTTAGAGAGCAGTGAATTTATGTACAACATTTTATTGTATTAATTAGGCTACAGTTTTTTTTTTTTTTTTTAAATTTTACAATTTTTTTTTAGTTGTCTGTCTGTCATGTTTTGTACTGTTGTGGCTCAGAATTTCAGTGGGGAATACAAATCAAGACTCAGTAGATTAATTTTTATTTCCAGCATCCGAGGAGATTAAGCTACAGTGGAGGCTATTTGTACGCGTTCATAATCCTGCTTTCCAAGATAAAAAAAAAAAATTCTACAATTTGCAGCGATCATTTTGAATGTAATGCCTTTCATTGTATCCCTTACATGGATGAGCCCACTCGGTGGTGTGTATTTACAATAAGCATAATATATAATGAACAGCACTGATAAAGCTTAGCAAGTCAGTCATTTTAATGGAAATATTCATATTCATATTGTATATTTTATACAACTACATAATATTCTTATAATAATAATAATACTCTACTACTATATAACAGGTTCTCTATTGCATATTCTATCAGGGCGGTAGGAAAGCCCTGCTTAAATGTATTATGTTGTTTATTTTTAGTACGGGGTCTTTCAGATATGGTGCCTGCCTAAGTGTTTTGACCCCACTACCTGTCCCATGGCAGTTTTTACAGGACATATTTGATGAGGGAAAATCCCCCTCCACATTAAATGTCTATTTGGCAGCCATTTTGGCTTATATTAAAATTGATTTAGCTCATTTCCTGGTGGGGCAACTTCTAAAGGGAGCTGGGTGGCTTTGGCCACCTATGAAGGACATTGTCCATCATTGGAGGTTTAATGTGGTGCTTGCTTGCAGCACTTATGAAGCCACCTTTGAGTCCTTGCATTCAACTGAGCTGGAATATTTATCATTGAAAGCGGCTTTCTTGCTTGCAGTCACATCGGCTAAGCAGGAGGGTGAGATGCAAACATTTTTGATTGGAAAAACCTGTTTAATCTTTGCAGAAGCCAGGACGAAAATTACACTTTGTACCAATCCTGCATTTTTGCCGAAAACGTAAGGATGCAGATGCAACCCCAATTCTCTGAAAGAGAACTAGCCATCAACTAATGAGTATCGCTGTCAGGTGATAGGATTATGCTGAGCTTAATATAAAAGATGCCTTTAGGCCTCCATAGCTAAATGACTATGCAGAGCGTAGGAAGCTCAGCCTCTTTTGCTTCAGGCCGCAAGGGCTACTGAAGTGACCTCGCTGCTTGATGGCTATTTTCTTTTTCATAGAACTGGGGTTGCATCCGCAACCGTACGTTCTCTTTCAATTCGAAAATAGCCATCAACTAATGGGTACTGTGTACCAAAGCAGTCGCGAGGGAGACCATGCGGACAGGATTGGTCTACATGTAAAAAATACACAAAACAGCGCCTCAGGGTCTGGTTTGAAAGACATATGTCTTAACACTGTTCAATGAACAGAGGGTCTTTAACAGTGCGATATCATACCTGGATACTCTTACCATATGGGTAACGCTGGAGCACGTACTCAAAGAGTACAGCAGTCTAATCCAGAGTAACACTCAGTGGTCTCTTCCACTGGTGTAATAGAATCCAAGACTGAAGCACATTCAGTCTGTAGAACCTCATGAAAGTGTGTGGCGTAGCCCAGCTAGCCGCTGCACATATTTCAGACACTGGGACACCTTGAAAGAGGGCCCAGTGTGTCTGACACCCGTTATATGGTCAATATAGCACCTCAATGCCCGCACCGGGCAAAGCATGTGTAACCGTTGGTCATCCATAGAAGAGAAGGGAGGAGGATGGAATGCCATCAACTCCACAGATTCATTCACATTGAAAGGGGATATTACTTTCGGCAAAAATGCCGAGTTTGGTCGCATGGCGACACTAGACCCGTCTCCAGCGAAGCGAGTGCAAGAAGGGTGCACTGAAAGTGCATGCAGCTCACTCACCCGTTTTGCTGAAGCAATAGCCAGCAAAAACGCAGTCTTTAAGGACATGAGCTTCAGATCCACAGTGTAGAGTGGCTCAAATGGGGCTCTTGTAAAGGCCTCCAGCACCACATCAAGGCTTCATGAGGGAAGGCTAGATGTTCTGGGAGGACACAGCCTCCTTGCACCCTTAAGAAATTGGGACACCAGGAAATGGTTTACAGGCGATAACCCATCTATGCATGTGTGACAAGCAGATATGGCTGCTAGGTACACCTTCAATGTGGAAGGGGACCTACCGTGATCTAATAGTTTCTGGAGAAACTGTAAGATAACTGCCATGGAGCAGGTAACTGGGTCCTGGCCCTGGGCCAGACACCAGTCCTGAAATAAGTGCCACTTATATGTGTATTGTGACCTGATAGAGGGAGCTCTCGCGCTCTGAATAGTGGCAATAACTGCCAATGACAGCCCTAGAGCTGACAGGTGTTCCTGTTCAGGGGCCAGACCCATAGTTGCATCAGCTGGGGGTTTGGGTACCACAGATCGCCCTGGGCCTGAGAGAGGTAATCTGCCCACAGGGGGATCTGCCTCGGCTGGCTGTGCAGGAGCTACGCCAAGGTCGGGGAGCAGTGGCGTCAGTGGGAAGACATAAGGAAACAAGCCAGCCACTCGTGGGCCAGGGCGTCGACTCCTAAGGGACTGTTGAGGTCTCTCATCGAGAACTAAAGAGGGCAGTGAGTAGACTCCCGCGAGGCGAAGAGATCTATGTCTGCTCTGCCGAACCACTCCTAGATGTGTTCCACTGCCCTGGGGTGGAGACGCCATTCCGAGGCCAGGCCAGAGAGGAGATTTGCAGTGTGGTTGTGTTGGCCCGGTAAGTGGACTGCTCGAAGAGAAGCCAGCCAGGACTGTGACCACAGTAACAGAGAACCGCCATACGGTGAAGGCTCAGAGATCTCAGGCCGCGCTGGTGGTTGATATATGCCACGACCGTGGTGTTGTCTGACTGCATCAGCACGTGTTTGTTCCGGACCATCAGAAGAAAGTGCTGTAGGGCGAGATCTACTGCCCTGAGTTCCAGGGCATTGATTTGGGCTGAGGCCCAAGGCCCTGTCCACACTCCCCCACAGTTCCAGACTGCTCTCCAGCCGTGGTTGAAGGCATCTGTGGTGATTACTTCCCTCCGGAAGATGGGACCCGTGGTTGTCCCCTGACAAAGGATGGAGGCGATTACCTCCCCCCTAGGGTGCCAGTTGCCCCTCTTTGCAGGCCAACCGTGCTGTGGGACAAGTGCTGCCGAGTGTGCTGTAGGAGCAAGGGGGGGAAAGCCCTAGCAGGCAAGGCGGGCTTCCGTGGAAGCAGCTGGACATACTGCCTTGAGGCCTTCTTAGTCTTCAGAGTCCTCTGAAGCATCTCCTCCACTGCGGGGCCAAACGTATGACCAGGAGTGATAGGGGCATCCAGGAGAGAGGACTAGTCCTGCTCCTGAACTCCAGCCTGGGAAAGCCAGAGTTGCTGTCTGGTGACCACCAGCGCTGCAAGGCATCGGCCCTCTGCTGGTTCAGCTCTTGTCTCTGAGCCGCCATGATCATATCAGGGAGCGCCTTAATAAGGATGGCCTGAGAAACAGAGAACATGCTCGACACATTAGAAAGCCCAGCAGCTTGGGAGCAAGCGGCATACGCCTTCTTAAGGTGTGTTTCTGTCATCCGACACTGTCTGTTCGGACATTGTAGGTCCTTGGCTGGTCCAATGCCTGGCGCCTGTATTTGGACCGCAATGGTGGGAGTGCTGCCAAGCTGGCACCCTCCGCTCCCTGCATGGAAGAAAAAACCCGAGCTCCAGCCACCGTGCTAGGTGCTGAAGCTGGGTTGGACCAGGAAAACTGGACTTCCCTGACAAAGTCGTGGAAAGGGGGTAGTGTCCTGTCATGCACCGGCTTAACCGAGGGGAACCAGGAGCCATGGGGCACCTTGTCCCTGGGCCATTCCACCCCTAGGAGTTGAGCCGCTTGCTCAACCAGAGCCTCAAACACTGGCCCTGGAGATGCCTCTGGTTCCTGCTGCAGCTCATCCACCGAGTTGCAAGAAAGCCCCTCCTGCAGGAGCTCCTTGTCACCAGATGCCTGCAGAGAGAGGATGTCCTCTTCATAGTCTGAGATGGCCTCAGGCTCAAGCTCAGGCTCAGGCTCAACAGTCAGAACGGGTGGCCGGGGGACCGGCGCAGCCGCGGTGCCAGGGGCCGACAACATATTCATCATGAGTGACTGTTTCCCCATCACCACCTCCATAAAAGCGCGGGAGGTGAACGCTCCTTAGGAGGGGAGCGCCGAAGCTGCCCCACGTTCCTGGTAGGTGAGCAAGAGCATCATCCGAGAGACGAGGAGGGTGACCTGGATAGCTGCAGGTGGGCAGGAGATGGTGCTGTTCCACCTGAAGGGGTGAGATCCCCTACTTGAAGGAGATCCCAGCCTCACTGCTCTGTTGGCTCTAGCCCTTAGGACCCGCCTCTGGAACTTTCCGCAGATAGCGCAGAATGCTCTGTCGGACAGAGCCGAAGCAGCATGTTCTGGACCCAGGCATGAAACCCAGAATTCATGAAGGTCCTCTGAGGGCATGTTCCGGCTACAAGAGCTGCATTCCTGGAAACCTGGCATAACGCAGAGCACTTGCCTGGGTTGTACGGGGTGCACGATAAGTGCACGGGCACAGAACAGATGTGTACCGATGAGTGTACGGGGTGCTCGGATGTGTGGATGCACGGGCACCGATGTCTATGGAGAGTGCACAAGCCACAGGTGCGCGGATAGATGTATCGGCACGGATGTGCACGGGCACGGGTGTGCACGGGGCATGGAAGTGCACGGGCACGGGTGTGCATGGGGTGCACGGGGCACAGGTGTGCAAGGGGTTCATGGAAACAGGTGTGCACAGGGCACGGGAGTGCATGGTGTGCACAGGGCATGGGTGTGCACGGGGCACAGTGCATGGATGTGCACGGGGCACATACGCGTGTCACTGCGAGGGTGTGTTGAGATTCATTTGGGGAATAATCCCTCAGAAAATCCAATTAAAATTTAGATCAGGAGATCTAAGCTAACACACAGGGTAAAAACTCTGTGTGCAGCTGGTGTCTGGCGCAGGCTATGGTCTAATAAAGGTATCTGCTGTAGTGTTCCGTCGGGCCCAGGGCCAAGACACACACACACACCTTGTGTTTCTCTGTGTTTCTCTCTGCAAAGAAATAAAACAAAATGTTAGTACAAGTAATAAATAATATATTATTAAGCTTCAAATAACATATAATAATAATAATAATAATAATAATAATAATAATAATAATAATAATAATAATAAGCAAGACAGACTCAAAGAGTCAGCAAGCTGAAACGAGCGAGAACGCTCGAATAAGCGACTCAGCCAAGTGTTTATGGGGCAGGGCCAGCAGGCATGCTGAATACGAGAACTAAAGGCGGGCACAAAAATCAACTGAGCCCGGTGAATTGCGGCCCGCGCTCAGCGAATGTAATCTGAGGTTTTTAGGGGAATGAGAACAATTAAGGAAATTAAGGCAATGGAGGGTACAAACACTGAATTTTTTAATAGTAAGAATGTTGAAAGAACAACGAATAGTTTACGCTCAAACCGCATCAGCAGCTGAAAGCAAACAAGGCTGAGCTTCCTACGCTCTGCATAGTGATTCAGAACTCGACGGGAGGGGCTCTGACATCAGAGCTACGGAGACCTAAAGGCAGCTTTTACATTAAGCTCAGCTTAATCCTATCACCTGACAACGATAGCCATTAGTTGATGGCTATTTTCGAATTGAAAGAGAACACACATTAACCAGACTGGAATTGGAGGCTTTCCATCCGCCTCCTTTCCTGTCTGACAGGGAGTGGCGGTTCCATATGCTTTGACTGGTGCGGGCATTAGCATATTATGTGGACAGAGTTGGAGGCAGTCACTACAATTTTGTGTCTGTTATGGAAAAGCCCTGTTAGGCAGAGGCTGTCTAAATGGATTACAGACACAGTTAAGACTGCCTATGAGCAAGCCAACAAAACTCGCTGCCCTTTCCACATGGGCATGGCAACGTTGCGGGCTTTGTTCCAGGATGCATCTCTCAGAGACATTTGTGATACAGCTGTGTAGGCCACTCCCTATACTTTTATGCGGTTCTAATAACTGAATTATCACAGAGCCACGAAATCATGGCTTTTGAACAAGAATGTTAAGGGCGGCCTCAGCATCGACCCTTACAACATCAACATAGAGGTGAGTTCTCCCTCAATTTTTTAACCCTAGCTACTTGTACTAGGGTTTGTCATGGTAACGCGCAAGGTGACCTTGGCCGAGCCTTGTAGCATTCCAGTTGGTCTGCAATATTCCCTTGCGACAGATAAGGTATTTCTACCCATTTGGTTACATTTCTATTTCAGGGAACTAGGGTTATGATAATAACCTAACCCTAACGCTTTCTCGAAACTTTGATTTGTAAATCATTTAGCAATTACGTTATATCGATGCTGTTTGATTTTATAAAAATCCTGACAGATAGGCCAGTCGTCTGTTATATCAATATATATATATATATATATATATATATATATATATATATATATATATATATATATATATATATATATATATATATATATATATATATATATATATATATGTGTATGTGTACTATAATAAAATATATGTATGTATTGCGATTGATGATTACTGGGATAATCTTATGTTGATTTCAAAACCCAATCATACTCTCTTCACCCGCCCTACTACTATGACGACTACTGTCAATAATACAAATAAATGTGTTGCAGTAAGAATACCTCTGTTAAGAAAGGGGAACAAGACTAAAAAGCTCAAATATGCACAAGAACACAGAAATTGGACTATGGAACAATGGTCAAAGCTGCTTTTGACTGTTGATGGATGGACACCGACAACCTGTGCCTTCTACCAGTTCTGTTGTCAATTCAACGCTTGTCTTCTTTCTATTCCTTAAAGATTTTATCTTCAAGTATTGCTCATCCTTGTTCAACAGCTTTTTGGGTCTTCCAGTCCTGGGTTTGTCAGTTACAGACGAAGGTTACTTCTTGATTATGCTTTGGATACCACACCTTGTAAATCAAGTGATGAAAGCTATTTCACTCAATGTTTTTTTTTTCTTTATGCAAGTCAAGGTTGTTGTAATAGTAGAAAACACAAGTTGTCTTTGAGTAAATTTTTGATGCACATAATCCATCTGAGTTGAAAAATGCAACATGTCTAAGACTTTTGCACATCAGTGTGTGTGTGTGTGTGTGTATATATATATATATATATATATATATATATATATATATATATATATATATATATATATATATATATATATATATAGTACTGTGCAAAAGTTTTAGGCAGGTGTGAAAAAATGCTGTAAAGTAAGAATGCTTTCAAAAATAGATATGTTAATAATTTATATTTATCAATTAACAAACGGCAAAGTGAGTGAACAGAAGAAAAATCTACATGGAATCAATATTTGGTGTGACCACCCTTTGCCTTCAAAACAGCATCAATTCTTCTAGGTACACTTGCACAAAGCCTAAAACTTTTGCACAGTACTGTATATAATTGGTCTTCTAAATACTCTGTCCTGTTTGTTCAAAGCTGGTCACATGGGGATGTGAATATTACAGCATATCCCCATGGGTTGGTACTTCTTTTCAAAAAGTGGTGAATCACTTGTAGATATCCATACGCCATTAGAATGTTGAAAAAAAAGCCATATTTAAATTTATATTAATAAACATTACACATTTAATGTAGAATTTTGAACACATTCATTTAAAAAACAGTAGCTATATTTAAACTCGCAAAAGATTTATGTGAATTTTGGTCTTTTGGGAAAACAAACTGAATCGGACACCAACACTAATTCAAGTGGTTAAAAAAAAAAAAAAAGGAAGTACTACTACTAGGCATTATAAACTTACTGAAGCACAGCTTCTGGACATAGAAAAGGAAGTAAAAATTATGAAATTATGAATGCTCAGTGGCCACATAGCTGTTTAAAGAATGATTATCAATGAAAAAATGAATAAATGAACCAAAAATATGAATACATCTTTATCTAAAACTGTCACTGGAAATTATCTAACATTAATGTTGTCATTAATATTTATCTTTTAATTTGTTTATCTTGTAATTTCTACATTGATGAAAAGAAAATTCCAATGTTTCCTGGGAATTCATTGCATCAGTAGACCCAGTATACATGTAAGAGTAGATAAAAAAAATAAACAACTGCAGCAGATGCTACCATTTGAATCACAGACACAACAAGTGAATTGAGTTTGTGTACTAGAATTCTGACTGATTATGTATGAGCTGAGTAAGCTGCTGAGAATGCCGTCTGAAAGAATGCAAAAGTAATTAAGCAAAATCTTTGGAAATATATGTCCTGTACAAGTGAGATCATCTTTAAGTACCAGCTGAAATACATTTTAAAAAATGCAGCGAAAAATCTTTGTGTTGCAAAATGTGTTCAAAACTATAAGTCACATGAAAACAACATGTTGCTGAAAGTGTGTAGAGCATATGTTAGTATTCCCTGAAAAGAGCAATAGTGGTGAAACCACATAGGACTCTAACTTGTAAATGGTTCATTTGATCTCATTATCATCCCTTTTCTTTACAATCTTATCCAATGCTTGGGGACTGTAATTATTTTTTTCTGTAGCCAACATTGTTGCAGCTACTTAGAGGATCATCATCTTAACAGCTGCTTGGGATTCTTATTTCCAGTGGCAATTTTCTGAAACGACACCCAAAGTCAGTGAAATCTGTGCTAACTCTTAAAAAAACTACAACTCAGTATTTTAGAGTAACTGTCATGCTAACAGTGAACTCAATAAAGTGGTTGAAAAACCAGGAGGGGATTCTGCTAATAGCTACCTCCTGCTTCATTGCAACAGGCAGATTTCAGATTGGTGGTCAGTACTTACCTGGGAACATGGCACATGAGCTGTGAAAACACTGATATATTTTGTTTTATTTTTATTTTTTTAAATGTGCAAGAATCAGAGTTGTCTTTTAGATAATATGTTACACAACAGATTCTTTTTTTTTTCACCAGCCTGTGACTTCTATTCCCTTGTCATAACAAGCCATGTGTGACCTGGAATATTAATTGCACAAGGTTGGGCGCACTGGCAAGTGCGCCGTTTGTTAGCCAGTCATCCTTAGCATAACATTAATATCTGGAACCATCCTGCATAGACATTCATCCATCATCTGGCTTCCTCCCTGGGTTTTTTTTTTTTTCTTTTTTTACATCATAGTCTTTTTTTATAATTAGGCCCGCAAGGGACAACATAAAAATTAATGACTGTTAAAGTAAAAAAAAAAAAAAAAGAAATGTCATGAAGGAGATCAGTGAGTAAAGTACAATTTGTGTTTCATTTTTATTTACTATTTTCGTTGGCAAATTAAGTTAAGCAGTGACTTGCTAGGAAATAGAATATTGTTCTTGCTTTGTTCCTTGACTAGCACATTTCTTGTTATTTTTGGTTGCCCTGCTGAAATTACTGTATTACAGTATTTAGAGAATACCTAGAATCTTGAAGTGGATAATAGACTTAACACAGTAATGCAAATAAGCACACATTGCAAAGATACTGCACTATACCACAAAATTGTCATGGCTGTAAAATCTAAGTCAGAGCTATCAGTATGATGATAACCATAACATATATCAACAGTATTGCAGAATAGTATAGAGTACAAATTAGCAATGAAGTATTTATTGACAATTTGATAAGCATCGCTACCAAGTTTCATGATATTTAGATATTTATGCAACAATATAAGTATAACATACAGACATAGTGATTTATAAACAGATAGACATTTCCTTATGTGCCCTGAATTTGATATTGAAATAAATTATTTTACTACCAAGCTGAATGACAATTGGATAAGCGGTTCTGGATAGTGCATATGCAATATGTAAATGTGACGTATAGATGGACAGGCAGACAGACAACCCCATATATCCCCAGGATCTAATATTCTCAAGAACGTATGCTAAATCATGTTAATACCACATGTCATGACAATTGGATAAGCGGTTCTCCAGATACATGCAGACGTGTGAAGTGTGGCATACAGTACGTACCTCCTTTCTCATGAGATTTCATGAAGGATAATAAGGCTACAGATACATTTGATGTTTCATGTTTATTTGCACACTCCAAATATATTCATTTTAGAACCTAAACTATGCTTGTACGGTGTCTTAGACCTTGTTATTTGGTACTTTAAAAGCCTCAGACTTTGAAAGGTTTGCCATATTTAAACTCCAAGGGGCAGCCCATCAAACACAATGTATATAATATGTCCAGGACGTGTATGAAAAGTAACTTTGTACCTGAATGTCATTTTTTTTTTGTACTAGACTGAGATTTCTCTTGCTGCAAGATGAAAAAAAAAAAAAAAAAAAAACAGGTACCAAAGCTGGCACAATGAAAAAAAAAGATTGAAAACTGTAATGTTTTAAATGACAGGGCTTTCTGGGGAAATATCTGTGTTGAAGTGAGGCACTTAAGCTGGATAACTGTGCGGATTGGCAGAGCAGTGTTTCAAGGGAGAGTTGAGAACACTGGGTGGCAGAAACAGGTAAAGGCAGCAGTTAAATAGATATTGAATGGAGTGAAAAGGACAAGCATAAAGGGTGAAGAGAGATGAGAGTAGGAGGCAAGATCATTTGACAGAAAGATATGAAAACCTTGTTTTTCCTGAGCAAAATTCCATGTACATGCTTCCACAGTCCTTATACATGTTTTTTTTTTATACTAGATCTGTACCATTTACATTTTTTATTTCTTTTAAGACAATAGGATGCAACTGGTTGAATTTTTATACAAATGCTGCCTTCCCAGCAGAAACTAAAGGCTTGGTGGCCTCTTTATTATTTTTGCAAGACCCTGTCAGGTTCCAACCAACTGCCACTGATGTTTCTTGACTAGTGATCATAGACCAGTACATACCCCTGCTGTGTGAATCTGCTATGACTACAACCAGAACAAGCAATAGAGAGGGAAATAGGGAGAAACTGGAAGAGACGAGAATAATACAATGACTTTGAAGGCATGAAGGAGAGCAGCAAATGAAATATTTGCTGGAGATGGGACTGCTGAATCAACACTGACCAGCATACTTCATCATAATTACCAGGACATACTACTGCCAGGGGATTTATAAAAATCCCACTCAGCAAATAATTGCCCTGCTGTTAGATGATAGTCAGAGTGTTAACACACTGTCACAGTCCAGCGTTTAGTAAGATATTCTACATTCAATTACTCTCACTGAGAACTAAAAGGAAACATGATCATTTGTCAGCTGCTGCAGTTAGTCTTTAGAATGAACTTACAATAGCCTTGTTAACCCTCTAAGATAGTTTCCATAGCTTCAACACGCTCTACGTTCTAATTCTCCCCAGCCCTTTTGGGCGTTTTAAAGTCATTAAGTGTTGGATGTTCACTCAATCCATGTACTCAAGTGAATAATTGTGCTACTGTCCTGCTTTTTTTTAACTACGCGTAATTCACCAAATGTCAATGCACTAGCTTATCAAATGATTCAGCCAAAGTTCCTAGCTGTGTTGGTATGGTGACATATCTGCACAGGTTAGGACCAGAGGTGATAGTAACTTTAACTTTAATACCGGTATTGTATTATTGTCCCCCCCCCCCCACAAGGCACTGGTAATTTAATTTAATTATGGACTAATCTCACCGCTCAGTGGAGACGAAAACCCCCCATTGTGGGAGGAAATCTCTGGTCCCAGTGGATTGATGGCTTCTACTCCAGGTATACTAGCAATATTTTCAGAGAGTGACTGAAATTTGACATGGTAACGTTTATGTGGTGGAACTCAGGTAATGACCGCTGCTGAGGGTATCACTGATCAAACTCAGGCAATGACCCTGCCGAGGGTATCACTGATCAAACTCAGGCAATGACCCTGCCGAGGGTATCACTGATCAAACTCAGGCAATGACCCTGCCGAGGGTATCACTGATCAAACTCAGGCAACGACCCTGTCAAGGGACACATATATACATATATACAACACACAACACACACACACACACACACACATATATATATATATATATATATATATATATATATATATATATATATATATATATATATATGTAAGAACATAAGAACATAAGAAAGTTTACAAACGAGAGGAGGCCATTAACACACACACATACACACAGACAGATATCACCTTGCTTAATAGCATACCCTGTTTATTATCACTTTTTTTTTTTTTTAAACCACTCACCATGCACCATAGGTTCTTTGAGAAATTACTTCTCTTAATATCAACTCACAAACTCGCTTATTGTCATGTTTTGTGCAGCCTCTCAAATGCTGTGCTGTACTAAGTAACCACAGGATAAAATTAATTTTCAACGCAACTAACAAACATCTCGGCTGATAATCTGACATTTTGTGCAGCCTGTCAAATGCTGTGTGCGTCTTAACAGGATACAGTTACAAAATACTAATGTTGCCAATTTTTTGTTCTTTACTAGTCAGTCTTATATATACAAATGCACACAAAAAAAACCCACCAAGTGAAAAATCAGGAAGTGAACGTCATTCCCTCCCTTATCCAATGATATGTGTTTCAAGCCTTTACTGCAAAGTACGGTGGTCCTGTAAGTCATCAATACAAAGTGTGTTTTGTTTATCTTGTTTACACAATCGCTGTCCTAGAAGCCTACTTCAGTATGATCATGTTAACACAATCCCGGTCCTTATAGGGTTAAAAAAAACATGCTACAGCCTCCAAACAATTACTTTCAAATAAACATTTAAATGCAATCTGGAAACTTCAGAGTGAAAATTAGCGCAGGGAAGACATGCTAACAGACTTCTGGGTTTAGCTCCACCCACGTCCAGTGCCCAAATACAGGTGCAGATAACGGACTCTATGCATGCCCCAAACCTAAACCTAATCCTAACCCCAACCCTCTACACGCTTCTACCCTAACCTTAACCCTCTGCACACCCCTAACTATAACTCTGACTGCATGCCCCCTCTGGACGAGGCACTAAAACAATGTTTACTCAGGCTCTCTACATTAAAAAAATAAAAAATAAAAAATAAATCATTATTATATGAGTTCATACTTCTTTAATTGTGTAGTATAATTAGACATTTCACATTGATTTATTAACCAATCTGGACAGGTTTATTTTAATGCATTTTAATGGACATGAAAACTCATATAACAATAATTATTTTTAATATGTAGCCAATAGTGATAGAGTAATTGCATGGTATAGTTTTTAATACATTTCACATTGTTTAGTGCCAAATCTTATTTTTATTTGTTTCCATTTTTGTCAGCTATTATTATAGTCTCTGCAGTCAAGCTGCCCTCTCTATCCTTTAGAACTCTCAGCCATTGTCTCTCCTTGAGCGGAAATGCACCTGTATCAGTTGGGTATAGTTTAATTTAAGCGACTTTGCTATATGCTGCGACACATCACAAAGAAACCGAAATCATGACATCAACTGGATCATATTGAGGTTTTAAATTGTTTTTTTTTTTTTTTATCAATATAAACTAGCGTCAACTACTTTAAAAATTCAAAGTGACAAAGCTCTCGGAATTCCAATTAATTGCAAAGTCAATTCAAAATGGTGACATCACAATCTGACACCTACCTCAGCCACTTAAGAGTATTCCATTTATCAACTCCTTGCCACTTTTCAGTGAAAAACACAATAGACTTAATAAAGGTAGGCCATGAATAGAAAATAAATGTAGCTTTTTTTCCCTTGTATATTAATAATATATTTAAATAGAAATAAATGAGTGTAGTTGACATGACATCAAAAGCCTATAAATACCTCCACTGTTTGTTTTCAAACACACTTTCCCTTGACAAAGGTATGTTGTTTGAAAACTCGTTTATATAAGCCAATAGTTAATTGGGAAACTTGAAACCGTTGTGTTTTGGGAACAAAACTATATATAGGCAATATATATATATATATATATATATATATTAAACTCGTTTAACTTGCAACTATATTGGGTATGTCCCGTAGACGTCATTATATATAGGTGTAACGTAACATACTGAAAGAAATTGCGCATATATCATAGATATATATACTGCAAGAGTCTGTGTATGGGTTATATCCACCTTCACTACCACTTATACAAATGTTCTCTCAAACACAAAAGTTTGCTGTCCTATTAAAGGTTGTAAAAGGATGTGGTTTATTCTCTGATTCACACTGATCATTTATGGGAATATAGACTACATTTTTTTGAGGAGATAAAGGAAAAAAGTGATGTTATGATTATAAAGCCAGCAGTTTGATGAAATATAAGTGCCTTTTTAAAAAAGCTAGTTGAGGGTTTTAAAAAAAATCTTCTTAAATACTCATACCTTGCATAGGATTAAGCATCCGTTGAAGCTGTTGTATTTTGTCCCACTATCACAAGCTTCCAGCCCCCCTTGAAACCAGTTTGCTAATACTTCACTGCATGCTCCTAATTAGCATGTTACAGCCAGCTTCAAGAAGCAATAGTGAAATTAAAACTAAATTAAACACAGGGTAAGAAATGTAAAAAAAAAAAAAGATTTTAAATACATTGTTTGCCAATGCCTAACACTTCTCGATAGCTGCACAACAAGAAGGCTCTCAATGCAAGTTTTTAAAGAGAGGTTATGCTCTTCGTGGTTTCTTTCTGCCAGCAGTGCAGATGCTGCCTCGAGTAAAGCACTAAATTGAACTCAAAGTAGTGTCTTTGTGATATCATTTCAACAAGTCATGTCCCATTCAGCCTGCTTGTTTGTCTCTGTCAGGTTCGGGGGAGAGGTGCCCAAGCGGCAGGCATGAGCTGTCAAGGACAGGTATACCAACCTGCTCAGCGCTGACGAGGTAATGTATCTTTCGAGATAGATTATCCTTTTTCCTCTCTTCAGTTTCCAGTGCTGTTTTCTCCCGCTCTCTCGATTTTATCACTGCAAATTCTTCCAACTCCCTTCTGCAGTAGAAACAATTATATTATTGCAGTTGCATAAAACACATACACTTACTGTTACGTTTAAAAATGTATTGCCCAAAAACTTTTTTTTTTTTTTTTTTTTTTTTTTACATTGCACAACTTGGAACTACTCAAGGGCATTCCACCATGCAATAATAAAATCCAGACTCACACTAGTCCTATTTTTGTATCCCTTGTGGGGAATGCATTACCAGTAATTGTGGTATACACTGTAAAGAAATGCCGTAAATTTATGTGCAATTCACTGTCATTTTCAAGTGTTAAAAACAGTCTTTTACAGTTTAAAACATTTAAGTTAAAGATAAGTTCCTGGAATTTAAAACTGCAAGGACCATTAAAATTGAATGTTTAACATTTTAAAAAATGCATTTGAGTCTAAAAATAAGTTCTGTTTTTAAAAAATGTTAAGTGCAGGTGAAATTTAATCTTTCTACATGTATGGTGTTCTACATTTCTGGCTATGGAAGCACATTTAAAAAAAAAAAGTGAAAGCTTGAAAGTTCATCTTAATATCGCAAAAATACTGAATGAATATATCAAAATGTTAACTTTTGATCTCAAAAGTGATTCTGTCGTGTATTGTGTTTTGGTGTGTGTTACCCTAAGAGCCTGTGCGGCGCTCATGGGTGGGGAAGTGGCTATCTGGGCCTGGGTGAGTGAGAGTGTGGGTGGTGTTTAACTACTCGGCTGGCTGGCTGGTAAATCCCAACAGTGCTTGTAAGAGCTACAGTAGGGATTTAACCCTTTAAACTTTTTTCAGTGGGATGCTTCAGGCGTTTTTTGGCTGTATTTGTCTCTCTTCGTATAAAAAGTCACCAAAAATCAATTTTTTTTACAGTAGTGTCTCTATTTTTTTTCAACACTATATTTAGTTTTGTTTTAAACATTAAGTTTTTTTTTTTTATTATTATGTGTTCCACTTAGTGTTTGTTTTCAAGGAGATACATGTCTAACAACATATGACCCAAGCGACCTTGCAATACTTCCTGAAGGTTTTGTTATATCCTATTATCAAAGCAGTATTGTTCAAACAACAAGAAGAGACTGATATAAATGTATTTCCTGAAACAGTATATGCTTATGTCCACTAGTTTGATATTTATAAATGTTGTAAAACACATGAGACAGAATAAATATTCTAATATAATTATAAGTCAAATACATCCGATTCAGTGTTTGTTTTTTTTTCATTTCTTAGTTTTTTTTTAGGTTAAAGCATTTTAATTCATTTTTATTTAGTTGGTAAGATTATTATTTTGTTTCTATTTAGTTTCCGTTTTAAATTATTATTTAGTTTTTGTTTTAGTTTCTGTTAACTAAATTCAGAAAAATATATTTCAGTTTTAGAAAAAAAATCATTCTATTTTAAGAGACTTTTTAGGTTCATGCTGAGTTGCTGCATACAAATTGTAAGAATTTTATGAGTAGGGTGATTAAAGACAGACAAATATTAATGTAAATCCCATTCCAACGCTTAAAACTGCTGCAACAGCAGCGGTCTCGCCTCTCACACACGACCACTGGGCCCCACTCAACGAGGCCTACAACACAATGGTACTATTTTTCCACATTGCAAACTGACATTACGCAATATTAAAATAATGAAATAATCTAAGAAAACATAACTCCAACTTGCCTTTACAGAGTGACACAGGAATAAAACTTGAGTTCCATCCCATCCTGTCTCATCATAAATTTTCTTGTCCCATCCCATCCTGTGAAAAATGTTTAAATGTAATTTTTGTTCCCATCCTGTTCCACCAGAATTGTTCCTATCCCATACTATTCCATACATATAATTTTTTTTTTTTCATTTCCGTCCCATCCTGTCTTGTCAAAAAATGTCCTGTCCCATCTATTTAAGAAAAAGAGAATAGAATGATTTCTTTTAGCCTCTCAAGGTATTACATACCTTTCAGGCAGGCTGTTTTTTAGGTTACCCTTTTTTTCTTCTGGTTTTCGTTCTTATCCACATCTAAAGTTCTTGTAGCTTGTTTGACAAACTAAAGTTTGGTACTCTACTGCTCTTCCCACATCCTTCAGTGTTGCTCCCATCCATTACCGCAGCCTTCAGTTCTGCTCCCATCCGTTCCCTTGAGATGTAAAACTCTTTATTTCCAGTCCCTCCCATTCCTGCCAGTTTAATTTCCGTTTCCATCCATGCCCACAAACATAGACAAATGTATTCCCATACCATGGGAATCCCGCGGGAGTCGCGTCCTAATGTCACTCCCTACTTGCCTAAATGCCCAATTGCACAGTGCTAGAGTTAAGGAGATAATCAATTAATGTATAGTACTTCATATAAATAAATAATACAAAATATATCCCTGTGGCAAAGTGCTCGCCCCTGTGTGTATTTTGTGTTGTATGTTGTGTGTTCGGTGGAGAATGGGATTGGAGACTGAGGTAATAATAATAATAGTAGTTAAAAATATCAGCTCACCATGTTTGTTTAGTGTTAGTTCATTTTGTTTGTCTCTTTAATTTGGCGAATGTGCCGTGTCCTGTGTTTTTGTTTATCTTGCAACCTTTTATTTTCTGTCTGTCTGTTCATTATTAAATGCTGAGCGAGACCATTCGCTCAGCTTCACCAAACTCAACCTCTCTTTGTTTATTTCCTGGTTCCTGTTTCAGGTCTGACGTCCCCCACTCCAGTCGTCTTTGTGACAATCCCCTATATACTCCTAGATTGAGCATTTTCTTCGTCTGCCGCTTGTTGATTTTGCAGACATTTGTGTATATTTGTTATTTAGAAAAATACATATCTACAGGTAGTTTAATCATCTTTTTTTTATTATTCTACTATATAAAAGCAATCTAATATCTATCCACAACAGCAATCAAGGGGCTTACTTCTAAATATAGAAATATCTGGGTAAACCAATTTAATTATTCAATTATATTAAATTGTAACTTCAATTCTCTCCTGAAAAAAAAAAATATTGTAGCTCTTTGCTGCATCCTAAAAACTGAGAGTGAATAAAAAAATATTATGGCTTAGGGGAATAATGTTTGTTTCCCAAGTAATCATACATGCATATACATACCCTACATACAGCAGAAAAAGATGCAGTTATTAAATGACAAAGATACCGGTGTGTATATATATATATATATATATATATATATATATATATATATATATATATATATATATATATATATATAATAAAAAAAACTATCAGACTACAATAAAAAAAAAAAAAAAAATCCCTGTCAGACTCGTTCATACCCTGTATACCCCATTCGAATGTACACACTATAATGTGTTACAGTAAAGCACATACAAAAGTTGTTGGAGTAGTTCAACGACTCCTAACGTCAATTTGAACTGATATCGATAAATGTAATGTTGATTTTTTCACTTAAATGTACAGACAATATAAATGCCTGAATTTGTCTTTTACAATTTTACCTAAATGATTTATCTTTGATCTGACACATTTATACACACATTTTTAACCTTAATGTCACTCTTTCCTGTTCTTTCCTTTGTGATTATCAGGCCCTCTGAATGTGCCTGCACTGGTTACAAGAAGCAGTCGCCACAATTAGCTTTGCTGAGGACAGCAGTTGGACAACTTAATTAACCTATAATAGTGACTGAAGTCCAGTAAAGGTATGTCCCTGTATTGTAACCTTAAGCAAAATAAATACATAACAATAAATAGATTCTTGACTGTTTGTTTTTTGTTGTTTTTTTTCAGTTGGCAATATTCAGTAAAATGGCAATAGCATACTGCATAGGTAAATATGAAGAAAAGTATGTGAGGAATAAAAAAAACTAATTTTATATCAGAATCAAGTCAAATAATATATACAAATAAAATCTACTTTGATTTAAGATGAACGTACACATCAATTGTTATATAGTTCATGCCATGGTTCAATGTACCTTAATTTACTATCATATATATATATATATATATATATATATATATATATATATATCTATATATTCCCAAATATATCTTTAAATACCCACTGTGTAGAAATATTTTTAAAAAATTATTGGGTGACACAACTTTTAAGGAAACTGAAAAAAGGCAGCTGCTACCCAATCAATTTCATGAGCTTTTTGCAGTTAAGAAAAAGCGAATACAAATACCACGTTTTATATAAAGTTGCCGAACCTAGCATCTATTGACATTTACAAATCACCACGCTTTACTTTTGCAGTAGTGCAATTTTTTCCTGCATAGGATTAAATTGCAAAATAAATTAATTATGCAGAGAGGCATGGCCCCCATTTTACCATCAGCTTCTGAAAATGGCTTATTAAAATATCAAAGAAGAAGTTAGAAAGTAGTTTGTGCATAGGTTTTAGGGCCTGTGAGCCAAAAAAGCTTGCTGCTCTTTCTCTATTGTATGGCATGTTTGCTGAATGACCTTTCCTGACCCGTATCTCAAAGCTATTATTAATTGCTATGTAGCATGGCAAAGCCAAACAAATTTGTTTCCATTGAAGGCATCTATATCTGTGTCTCTGGATTTGTGCTGTACCAACAAACCTCATTAGCTCTGTCCATTTCCGAGGCAGAGATGGGAGTTGGTAACACTGATGACCTTTCTTTGTCCTTAAACCACAGATATCTAAAATGTTAAACAAAATAAAAGCTTTATAGGCTAGTAAGTCAAATGTATATATGTTTCTAAATAGCAATGTGAAGGAGTGTGTGAAATATATAGGTGATACATTATGGAGGTTTCTCCATGAAAGGAATGTGTGAAATATATAAGTGATACACTATGGAGGTTTCACCATGAAAGTATGTTTAACCCTAAATGGAACAGCTGAATTCAGAAAATTACTTTCCTTTCATCAAGCTCGGCATATGCTTAGCAACATGACATAATTTGGAACAATGCAATTTGCATTGTTATTCTTTAGATTTGAAAACAATGCTATATAGATTGCAAAGTGAGATCAGGTAAAAGTAGTAATTCTATACAAAATGTTATTCAACATTAGAGGGATGAGTTTCACGTTTCATTCAAAAGGGGGGTGAGAAGAAGAAGAGAAGCAGGGATGAACAGTAAATCTGTATGAAAATCCAGAGAAGTCATTCACAATAGGTATACTGGGCTCTAAATTGGCAACAAAAAGGGCAAGGCCAAAATGGGCTACAGTTTAATACATTTCTAAATGGCACCAAGGCCACTAAACTTAAGTCAAGGCCAAAGTGTAGAATGTTGTGTAATTTTGTTTAGGAATAAATGATTGGCCACAGAAAGAAACAAAACAGTTTAACTTAATAATAGCTATTTATTTATTCAGAAAATGCTGCTGTTGTTTTTTTTTCAACCAGCAGCCTGGTTTCTCCCTGTGCTGAAACCGGGCATTGGCTTGTATCACTAATTCACAGGACCATTTCTGTTCAATTTTAATAGCATATATTCTGCTCAGTTTAACATAAACTGAACTCAGAAATCTCATTCCCACATGTAACGTTCAACATTCACTGTGTTGTATTTATGGATGAACTGAAAAAAAAGTATGATAAATAATGATAACAAACACTGTAATAGAATGTAGAATAATATTTTCTACCGTTTTGGTTTCGTTGTGGTTAAAATAAGGGGATAATGGCAATTGAAACATATTCAAGTTACAGTAAACCATCTTTTTAAATCTGAAGGAAAACCACTTGCAAGTATCGTAAACATTTCTAAACTACTAACCTGAAAAAATGTTGCCAATTTTTTTTTTTTTTTGATTGTAGAAGGCTTTCTGCTTTTTTCAGGTCTCTTTTCTGAGATGGCATTATTACACATTGTATAAGTCCACGTGCTTGAAAGGGTAATGTTTGTTGTTTGCTTGTTGTTGTTCTTCCTCCCCCTGATGCAACTTAAGCATGAAAATCACGTAATCATGTTATTGTTTGGATCCACGCACTTCTAGGCACTTGTCTAGTTGTTGAGGCTGAAAGGGCACTGCAGCCACAATGGCCATGAATAGACCTACATATTGAGGGGCATTTTGGCAAATTCAGCATGGCCAGCATTCATTTCAAGCCCTATATATACGCCACGAGACGTCTGTATATTTGATGTAGATGAATGCCCAGCCGGGCCTTTTTGCATACATATATTATAGTGCCACAGTTAGGGTTGAGTAGGCAGTTTAATGTTAAACCACAATTTCTGTACTTTGATAACTTTGTACCTGTTCAATGGATTTGCATGAAAATTTGGATGTCTGTTCCCTTTGTGCGCCATTTCATTATGCTTGGATATACAGATTCCCAGATCCAGATAGCGAAAAAAAGATCTGTGATTTTTGCTGTTTTCTTGTCTCCAGCTCCAAAATGGTTTGGAAATTTTTGTTTGACAATTTTAGGGTACAAGGGGATTGGTCCAGAATAGTGCCTTTTTCTAGTTTGGTGAAAAAAATATTAATCTGTTGAAATGTTGGTTCTGAGCATGCTCAACCATGACATGTCTGTATTGTAGCGGTTTCAGAGGTTGTGTTGTTGATGGACATTATGTGCCTGCAAGTTTTCTTTTTTTTTTTGACTGCCTGGAAAACGGACAGCAACACAAAGGATTCCAAGCCAAGCTGCAAGCCAGTCGACGACCACAAGCAACGATACCGAGGCCTGGCTGGAGGACTGCCGTAAAACTTAGAGACTGTTATCAGACAAACTAGTCTGGGTCTGCTGTACACCTAAAACAACAGTATCCAAAAGAAACTGTTCCCTGCTACCTGCATAACTAAAATATTCAGCGAAGAGGACAAAGCGGACGGGCGCTGTTGTGGATCCTATACCGAGAACTGAAGACTTTGTTTCAGCTGTTTGTTGATTCTATCGGGAATTGAAAGCTTTGAGGCAGGGTTTGATCCAATGTGGTATGGAAGACTTCATTGCTGAGAGGAGAGCCTTTTGTGCTGGACATTTCAACAGATTATGTTTCCAAACCAGCAGACCAAAAGCTAAGCTTCAAGATTCTGTTGAGTATAATTCCAGATGCATTTTCCTTTCATGGAAGTAAATACATTAATTGTAACACATTCACGTAGAATTGAACTGTTAATTACTTACTTTGCACAGTTTACGTGTGAAATAACTTTTAGTGAAACTTGATGAAGTAACTATAAGTAATCTACCTCATTGTTGTATGAAGAATTTCTTTAAAAGTAAACTTGCCATATCCTTAATCTATATACTATTAATAAGATTAATGTGATGTATTCTAAGATTGTCTGCATCGTTTCAGATGAGGCTGTGCTTGCATGTGGGTGTGTGTGTGAGCAATATTCTAGATAAGTCACAGCTTGCTTGAGCTGCTGCAGTGGCTGCTTTGTGTGTGAGGAGACAGGCGGTGCCATATTTCAATGCAGTGAGAGTTTTGAATTGTGTTTGTGCTTAGAGACTGTCGTACATATTTACGTTGTATATCTAGGCTTTATTTCACCGTTAAAGAAAATACCGTTTATAGCTCATAATGAAATTATTAACCATAATAAACACAATACCTCAATAAGACTACTGATTCTGGCTGAATTTTCCCTAGAGTCATGATGAAAAGAGATTAACAATTAATATTATATATGTTTAAGTATTTCAAATCAATGAATGTGTATTTGTTATAAGACAAAAAGAAATCTAACAATCCAAATTATTACATGTATTCATATTCTCAAAGGAAGAAGAATAAAGGTTAAGCTTCATAGTTAAAAACATATGTATAAAGAAGAAACAAAATAAAACATTGAAAGAAAAGTAATGCATTGTTAAATGTTAATAATTAATCCTTGATGTGCTCTCTGGTCATAGAGTTCTGCATTAGTGAAGCAGTCTTAATAGTTTATCACACATTGTTCGGTTCAGTCCCGGATTACGTGTACATGTGCCAGCTTCCAAGTGGCTAAGTATGCATGTACAATGTTCAGTTACTTGTAAACACACAATATAAGTTTAATACTTATTCTTTTGGTGCAATGTTTAAAACAAAGTCTTCTTAACACGGTCGTACTCTCTGTAGAAGTTAGTTGTGCAGCAGCGCAGTGCAGTATCTCTGTGAAGTCTGTAGGCAAAAGCTTTCTTCGTTCCAGAGGGAGCCCATCTTCTCTGGGACTGCGTTGAAGATTCCATCATTGTATCTTTGTTAAAGAACTTCGGAGTTTGATGAGTTGAGAGCGATGAGATGTTTTGAAGAAAGAGCGAATCCAGAGAGCAGAAATCATTGTTTTGAGTTTAAATAACACAATGTATAGGCGTTCCCTTGTACTATAAACAAGTCCTTCTCGGTCCTTCCATTGGTTCACTATTTCATAGACAGTTAACACAAAAAGGGTGTGTTAGAAATGGAATGTTTCTACCTATTTCATTATCAAAGGATTTTACATGTATCATTTAAACATCCTATTCAATATAACTTTAGTTACATTCATTGAAGAAGCATATGGATTTCAGTTTCATTTTCTATACAAAATTACAATTACAAGCATATAAAACACACATAATACAATCAAAGGATAATATTTTAAAATAGTTATTAGTTTATAATATGCATTTAAAACACAATAAACACTTATTGGATTTACTGGGAACCTTACTTAAAATAACTATTAAACATGTGTCTTAGACCAGACAATCAGATTTTGGAAGGTGAGCTTCAGAGAGATAATACTATGTTTGGCCTGTGCCTTGGTCTAATCAACAAGCTTTGAAGTAGATCTCTTTAAGAAAGTTCTGGAATCGATCTTAACAACCCAATCACCACAGCATGTCACACAAACAATAGTTTGAATTAAATATCTGGGAAATGCTTATATTAAAATTAATTTAACCATGAATTTCCTTGACAAGACTAAGACATTTACTTTCTGACTTTTCTGATTTCTGTTTATTATTTGTGTAATATTACTATTGATTAAACATTCCTTGATCTTTGTAACATATCAATTAAGTATTATTAATAAGAGAACTAATCAACCCAGATAAACATTATTATTGAATTATTGAATTGTTCCTACATGTTGCAGCGGTGTTTTTTTTATTTATTTTTTCCTTTGGTTGGGCGGGGAGGGTGTCTAGTCTTACACCAGGGCCCAGTAAATCGCAACTCCGCTACTGGGTGGGGCTAAGATCGTTAAACACATTCAGCCTGATTTTCAGAAGGTGCATTTTTAGAAAGAAAATACAGGCCGCAATGCATTTGCACTGCACGTTTTTTTTTTTTTTGTGTTTTTTTTTGCCACCAATTATATGTCTCGATTTTCAAAAGGGGCAGGTTATTTTCAATGCCCTTTGCAACTTATGACTGATTTAATTGAAACAACAATTGATTTTAAGGTTCATTAACAAGTCAATTAGTCACATTTCAATAGACTTCCATTTAACTGGAAAACAATGAGGCAGGGCACAGGTATTCACAACAATTGGAAAAAAGAAAGAAAAAATATATTCTTAGCCACTCAAATTGAGCCTTTGCTCGATTATATTTTAGCACACAACACTGTTATTTTGGGGAAAAGGTCAAGAGCCACAGCTAACTTTAAAATATGGAAAGATATAATCAAAAAAAATAACACTACCACTTCCATAAAAAGGTCAAATAAAGAAGCCCAAAAAAGATTCTGGGACCTAAAGTTGTGATGCACCCCCTAGTCTCTGAGTCGCTTTGTATAAAGGCATCTGTTAAATGGCTAAATAATAATATTAATAATAATAATACAGCGTGCCTGTATATATAAAAAAAAAAAATCCTTAATTTATTTCAATATCACAATGTATTCTCTGATGCAATACTAACATTCATATTTTTTACATGGAATAGGTTATCTAAATGTTTATGTATGTTTGTGAAAAATCATAATAAAAATATTAAACATTAGTATGCATTTGTTATATATGTTTTTGAATGGTCATATATTAATTATTTATATAATATATTCTGAAATTAGCCAGCCTCCACTTATAAGCCCCTGTTCGAATTTTCTGAACAAGGCATAGTTCTCCATGATAAATGAGTCATGGCATGAGCCAGGGTACTTAGCAACTTCATCCATGATAACGTTAGATTATTACCATAACCCTGGTTTCCTGAAAAGAGAATGACAACCATTACCGAATTGGAAGAGCCTCTCTGACCGTCAATCTCTGAGCAAATATACAAAAGCTGCCCTATCAGGGCCATGCTGTTAAAGAGGGACGTCCTCACAGTAGCACATCGCCATTTTCTTTCGAAAACAGAGGACAGCTGGGGACACGACCTCAAAGGGTAATAGTTCTCTTTTCAGGGAACCAGGGTCTAACGTTCCCTTTCAATTCAAATGACAATCATTACCGAATGGGAAAGCTGTACCAAAGCTGTCGTGGCTCCAGATTACCGACAGTACAGCCCCACGGTGATAGCAACAGAGCCCACATGACGCCTAAGGGCATGACTCCTAAGGGCATGCCGCCTGCAAAACTCTAGAGCCCAAAGAGGGTCTCATCTGGTTTGTCACATCAAGGCGGTAAAAACGCACAAATGTCTGACTACCTGTCCATGTAGCAGCATTGCATAACTCATCTAAGGAGGCGCCATGAAGGAAAGCCCATGAAGTTGCCTGGCCCCTGGTAGAATGGGCTGTAATCTCCCCCAGTAACGAGGAGTCCGTCTGTTCATACGCCAAGCGTATTGTATCTGTCACTCAGTGCACTAGATGTTGCTTCGATAGGACCTGACCTCTAGAGCGGGATCTGTAGCAGAAAAACAGCTGGTTGGACTGTCACCAGGACGCCATCCTATCCAAATAACAGCGCAGAGACCGAACTGGGCATAGCGTATATTGTCAACGGTCCTGCTCTGACTCATGCCGGGGAGGTCTGAAAATTTCCAAAACCACTGATTGGTTAATATGGAATGAGGATACCACCTTTGGCAAGAATGATGGATTTGTTCTTAATGTTACCCAGGAGTCACTTCCAGTGAAAGCTATACATGTGTCCCTTGAAGGGTGGCGGACCTATGCGGAATTGTAGAGCGTATCCGTGTCTCAGAGTTGATAGCACCCAGGAGTCCTGGGTGCAGCCTTGGAATGGGTCATTGTTGTTGGTCAGTCCTGTTGTGGGGAGGTTTGGTGGCAGCTGGGGCCCCTCAGGGGTGGTCTCCCTTGGGCTTGGGAGGGGGTGGGTCTTTCTTAGGCCCAGGCCTCGGTCTCCAGCCAGAGAACCGGTTACCCCTGGCCTGCGGTGGTCCCCTGCCGCTGGCCCTGCTTCTGTCTCTGCCTGATTATCTGATGATACTCTGGGGTGGAGGGTGGTGTTCAGACCCTTTTACCCCAGCAGGCTGTGCATGCCACCTTGGGCGCTGACTGTAAGCTGCAAGGCGCAAGAACTTTGAGGCGACCTTCGTGGCCTTGTGGGACCTCAAGGCTCACATCAATGGTCGCCCCGAAAGTCTGCCCTGATGTAATGGGGGCATCTAGCAGCACCACCTTGTCTGTCTCTATGACCTTAGCTTGCGTCAGACAGAAATGCCGACCTCCCTGATGCCTGACCTAACTCCACTATTAGGTCAGTCATTGCCTTAGCCACCGCTGGAGCTCCCCTGTGTCTACCTCCGTGGCTCTGTCCTGCAGCCTCTCCGCCAACTGGCTGTGCTAGAGCACCAGTATGCCATGGCGTTTGCTGCTCACATGGACAGCGCTGCCAATGTGTATGCCTTTTTTAGCATCGTGTCCGTTGTTCTGCAGGGCTTTGATGGGCATCTTGGGTCTTTATCCCCCTTGGTGAAGGTGGAAACTTGCACCAGCACCGTGACCTCATCCCCAATGGTGGGAAATGCGCCCATGCCCACTTCTTGGGCTCCTGCAGTGTGCAGCAGAGACTCCGATGATCTGGAGGGTGCAGACACTGTGTTGCCTCAGGAGGAGCACACCAAATCTAGGAAGTCCTGGCATAAGGGGAGGGCGTGTTGTGGATGCCCTCTCTGCTGGAGGAAGTGGTACTCCTTTTCCCCCTGTTCTGCCGGCCATGGGACATCTGTGGCTGCAGCTGCCTGCTGCATTAGTGCCCGGAACTCCTCCCTCTGGGACACGTGTGGCAAGGGCGGCACTGTGGCCTACCCGACGGAGGTGGCTGGGTCAGACACATCCGACCTGGACACCGTGAAAGACAGCTAGTCTGGGCTAGGTGGTCTAGGCAGAGGGGACAGGGAACGAGACTATGGGGGCTGGGGCTGCCTGGTGGTAGGAGGCAGCCTGCCCTGGGATTTTAATAGGGTCTTCAGCATAGTTTGTTGAGCCCTCACCGTCTCTGACAGCTCTGCGAAGTGCCATTCGACCGAGCTTGGACGCCTCCGAGGCGACAGCGTTGGAAAACGTCTGCGTCTGCATGGTGAAGGGGAGCGGTGCCTGCATAGCGACCTCCTGTCCCCTGGTGAAGGGGAGCGGTACCTGCGCGGCGACTGTCTGTCCCCTGGTCAGCGTCCCCTTGAGTGGTACCACCTTGGTGGTGACCACCTCGCCTCCCCTGAGAGGTGCCTGCACCTCTGTACCAATGGTGGAGAAGGGAAGGGTGACCCAGTTGTGCGAGATAGTTCCCTGGTCACGGCAGGGGGGGTCCTGGACGACCTCTGCGGAGGCTCTTGGATCACCGATCTCATTCTCCCATGGCTTGAGGAGAGAGACTCTGCTGGGGATAGGGCTGCTGTCCATCGCTTTGCTCTCCTTGAGAACTTCCGGCAGGGAGAGCAGTCTAGCTCACCTGCCTGTGCCTTGGCCGTGTGTTCTGGCCCGAGGCACCTGGCACAGGATCTGTGTTCATCCTGCCTGGGCAGCTTAGCTGAGTACCGGTCACACTGGTAGAAGCCAGTTGAACCAGTTGACTGCACCAACATGTTTGCAGTTGCTTTTGTTGTTTTTTCAAAAAAACTGAGCAACCTGCAGATGTGGGGGTTTTTTTGTTTTGTTTTTTAAACGATTCACTGGTGCCGAATCAGTATGTGCCGAGGTCGGAGTCGAGATGCGCGAGGTCGGTGCTGAGTCGATCGGCGCCGAGGTCGATCGGCGCCGAGGTCGATGCCGATGTGTAGCGTGGTCGGTGCCGGGCTGTAGACGGCCTCGAAGTCATTCCCCGGTGCCGAATAAGTCGGTGCTGGGATCGGCACCGAGAAAAGCACTGTTGGTGCCGAGTGGGCGGAGTCAAGTCAATCGGCACTGAGGTCGGTACCGCTGTGTAGCACGGTCTGTGCTGGGCTGTAGATGGTTCCAAAGATGGTCCCAGGTGCCGAGTTAATTGGCGTCGTGATCGGTGTCGAGAGGACGCGCTGTCGGTGCCGAACAGTCGGTGCGGGGTGGACCTATTCCAAGACCTTTGCCGGTGGTAGGCACAGTCAGGGCCGAGCTGTAGGCGGCGCCGAAGATGTTCATGCCTGCTCTGGGTCAACCAGGGCCGGGTGGGCGAGGTTTCTCTCAGCCTCGCAAGTCAGCGGGAAAACCGCGGTCGGTGCCGAGGTAAGCAGCCGATTCAATCGGAGTGGTCGCTGAAGGCAAACGCAGCCGTGCTAGGATAGCCCGAGGCTTGAGAGGGGCACTAGGCCTGAGCTTTTTTTTTTTTTGGTCTGCTGTGACCGACTAAATGGGCGCAGAGGATGACGCCACGAGCCCGCAGGGTCTCCTTGCAGCACTACAACTGCTCTTGCACTGTATATCAGCTACACAAAGCCTTGTGTAGTGAGAGTAATGGGCACTAGCTAATCCCTGAAGAGGGGTTGAAACCAGCTCTAGCCAGAAAACTGATGTGGGACTTTTAGCGAGAGCAGTGTTACTAACGCTCAAAAGGGTGATACCGTGGATTTTTATAATTTATTTGGAGAACCAAATCAGCCAAATTCGGAACGCAAATGCAGAAGCAATTTACGACCTGTCTTAGAGATATGAGAGAGAAAATGGCGATGTGCTACTGTGAGGATGTCCCCCTTCTCAGCAGGGCCCTGATAGGGCTGCTTTTGTATATTTGCTCAGAGATTGACGGTCAGAGAGACTCAGAAATGGATGTCATTCGAATTGAAAGGAAACACATTGAGTATCACATAAAACTTGCACAGTTAAAGAGTGATGATGTTTTTATTTCTTGAATCTGGGAATATTGCAACATGAGTGCAATCTATTACACCATGTTTGGGAAGCCACACAATTGATAATATTTCTGTGTTTTTCTATTTTTTTCCACATCCCCAGTTGAAAATTGTATATGCCCTTGCCCTAAGGAAAAGTGCATCTGGATGGCTACTGTAACCTTTACAGGTACAGGTATAGCGTGACTGCGGGCTGTTTGTGATTCTAAATCAAACCCAAGCAGATCACACAGCTTTGTTTTAGTGCTTATATGCAATCTGTATCTATGCATATCTTGTTTTATAGTTAGATCTAGAAATGTATGATGTGGAGAAAATATTCTGGGTTTAGTGCAGGGTCTTTTTTCCTTATTCCTTCTCTCCTTCCCTACAGTCAAAGAATTTGAAGTGCTTCAACATTTTCCATTGTAGATTACAGCTCAGTAGCCCCATCAGCGGTTGCAGTTTAAGACACGAGAGGGGGGCATGTCTTAATTAGCGAGTGTATTTTGGTGATTTGTACCTTTTGAAAATAATGCATTGCAAAATATAACAAACTATGAATTTCAATTGCTTAACAAGCTGTAATGTGAGTTATTTTCAAAAATGTGCAAAGCTTAATTCCATTGTGGCACTGACTTGCAAAATTTATTTTCAAAAGTTGTACAACTAATCTCAAGTCACAAAGGTGTTTTGCAACCTGTTTTTCCCTCTGCCCTTTTTGAAAATCAGGCTGTTTGTGTGAATAGATAAAGTAAAACTAATCATGTATGATATATAAACGTGTGTCAGTGTTTATCAAGTTTACAAATATAGCCACTTTTACTTTTTGTGCTCTATAATAGAATATACAGGCTTTCTAGCTATAAATATATTAGCAAAAAATAAGTTTTTATAAAAAACTTTGTTAATGAATCAGCTTGAGTTGATGTTGGTACCACTATTATGCATGCGTCTTCTACTAGACCTGCACAAGCAGTGCCCAGATATACACGACCACCCCAACACACTGGTATGCCAGTACACCCAGTGGAACTGGATGATGGATGTCTCTTGTTGTCTGCAGAATATGTTCATATTAACTGATGATGGCTGTCTGTGGTTGCTTGTGTTGCCTTGACCTTTCCACTGCTTGCTTTTTTGCAAAGAATATATACAGTACTGTGCAAAAAATTTAGCAGGTGTGAAAAAAATGCTGTAAAGTAAGAATGCTTTCAAAAATAGACATGTTAATAGATTATATTTATCAATTAACAAAATGCAAAGTGAGTTAACAGAAGAAAAATCTAAATCAAATCCATATTTGGTGTGACCACCTTTTGCCTTCAAAACAGCATCAATTCTTCTAGGTACACTTTCACAAAGTCAGGGATTCTGTAGACATATAGTCAGGTGTGTGATTAAACAATTATACCAAACAGGTGCTAATCATCATCAATTCAATATGTAGGTTGAAACACAATCATTTACTGAAACAGAAACAGCTGTGTAGGAGGAATAAAACTGGGTGAGGAACAGCCAAACTCAGCTAACAAGGTGAGGTTGCCGAAGACAGTTTACTGTCAAAAGTGATAAACCATGTCAAGACTGAGCACAGCAACAAGACACAAGGTAGTTATACTGCATCAGTAAGGTCTCTTCCAGGCAGAAATTTCAAGGCAGACAGTGGTTTCCAGATGTGCTGTCCAAGCTCTTTTGAAGAAGCACAAAGAAATGGGCAACGTTGAGGACCGTAGACGCAGTGGTCGGCTAAGGAAACTTACTGCAGCAGATGAAAGACACATCATGTTTACTTCCCTTCGCAATCAGAAGATGTCCAGCAGTGCCATCAGCTCAGAATTGGCAGAATACAGTGGGACCCTGGTACACCCATCTACTGTCCGGAGAAGTCTGGTCAGAAGTGGCCTTCATGGAAGACTTGCGGCCAAAAAGCCATACCTCCGACGTGGAAACAAGGCCAAGCGACTCAAATACGCTTGAAAACACAGGAACTGGGGTGCAGAAAAATGGCAGCAGGTGCTTGGGACTGATGAGTCAAAATTTGAAATATTTGGCTGTAGCAGAAGGCATTTTTTCACACCTGTCTAAAACTTTTGCACAGTACTATATATATATATATATATATATATATATATATATATATATATATATATATATATATATATATATTGTGATGAATTCTGTAACTCTCAAGGTTCGTTGCCCCTTTAATTTAAGACCCAGGACACAGAAATTGCTTTTTCAAACGCTTACGCACACTTTTAATAAACAAACAGAAATAAACAAAATAAACACCTAGCTCTTAACTACTAACTACTACACACAGGAACCTAACTAATACAGGACAGCTAAGCTGTTTACCTGTGACACACTCTGACAAAACAGAACACACAAAAAAGGCTTTTTCACACTACCTTTTTGTCTCAGTTGGAATCACCATCAACCGGACTCCTCACACACCAGCAGCCCTGAATAGACTGGCTGCTTTCTTTAAATACGTTGCACCTGGCTCTAATTTACAATGACAGCCAGGTGCAGGGGATAATTAACAATTAAACAATTACCAATCAACAGAACCAACCCTAAACAAAACATACGTTTCCACCTGTTTTAGACAGGGAGGAATCTGTCCCTCTCCCTGCTACTTCACTATATATATATATATATATATATATATATATATATATATATATATATATATATATATATATATATTATATATATTATATTACACACACACACACACACACACAAGTGTAAGGTATAAACTAGGCGTTTAAAAAAAATCATGCTCAGAGACATACTTTTTATTGATAATACTGCTGAAAATACAAATGCAGTATAATCAAGTTTATAGTATAGCAAACACTAAAACGGTACAATAAACACTACACTAAATAAACAATAAATCACACACTAAAGTATTATTTAACCATTTTATTCCATTGATTTCTGTTTAGGTACCAAATGTTATTTGCATGCTGCATTAAATTTAGCACTATTGGCCATCTGTAAAGTGTTTTGCCGAATTTTGCATTATTTTGAGATATGCACGTGCATCAGTTTCATAAAATTGTCTGTGTGAATTTTATCTTCTATTACTAATTTATTCATCACTGTTGTTTAAATGGGAACTTTTTGGATTATAAAAACTTTATCTAAACAGTATAAAAACACCAAAGCTCATCTCGAAATAATGCAAAATTCAGCATGACACCATACTTGATACTTTTAGAGATGTCGTGTGTGAGCATTTATACGCAGAGCAACTTCAGATTCAATTACAGAATGGCTAGAAAATTAAAAACCATGAAGTCTGTGTGCAGTGAAGTACAGACATATTTTGGTTTTGAGGTGAAGGATGATAGAATCATGAAAAAATTATATAACAAGACCTTGTTCTTCTCTATGGATTTTATGAAGCAAAGCAGCACTACTCAGTTATTGCTTTTCAAATGTAAATATCTGTTAATGGACACCCTTGCGCCCACATCATGCCAGGTTAAGCTGAAGATCAAACTAGACCTTGCATACAGATCTGACTGCAGGTGCTTGAAATCCAGGTCGGCAATATGGGGTTGGCGTGTGGCCTTGTCTTTACCATAGATATATATTTTTTTTATTTAAGCCTCTTTAAATATATTAACAACCCATGAAGTCAATTTTTGTGTTTTCTTCTGTTTAATTTAGCTATGCCTCACTTACTCTTTTTTGTCTGCTGTTGGCAGTTGCTGTAGAACTTTTTTTAGGCGGATTGCTGTCATCACTGTGAATGTTGGTGCTGTACCAGTTGTCTCCAAATATATTAAAGAAAATGGGTGGAATATCACTCATTTTGTGGCAGTGGTTTTTACAACAAATAAATAAAGTAGCATTTTGTCAAGGAATTTTGTGATGGGATATATAATGTGGTGCATATTGATTTATACAGCGTGAAGCGGCTCATTAGCATGCAAGTATACGCTATTTTCCAATGCTGTTTAACCAATCACAGCTTGTTATTTTTACAAGCAGTTTTCTATATTTATATATACCCCCCGGTGAAGAGGAGCTGAATTGACTGAGTGACTTAGCTAATAATAATATGAAGGTGCAGCTCAGAGAGGAAACCGTCTGGAGGCTGGTTTATTGAAAGGCCTCCCCTGGAAAATGATAGCAGACTCAAAACCCTGAACAGCTGGGATGATGCTGCCGAACAAGCAAGGTGGCTGAGGATGAGAGTCGTGGATCTAAAGCCGAGTGGTCTTTGAAAAAGATGCAGAGAAGTAAAAAGATCAAAAGAAGAAGCTTTCGTTTTGATGAGCGGAGAGACTGAGACATCAAAGGTTGAGCAGTAGCCGCATCCAATGTAGGAGAGAGAAGGATGTTTTGAGTGGATTATTATACAAAAGCTTTTGCTGGGCTGCTTAGCTGGGGGGCTAATATCAGCGTCAGAGATTTTGGATCCGTGTGAGAGATCTGTATCCATTTTATTAATACATTTTTCTAGAGTTTAGTTAAATAATTCAATTTTAGATAGTGAGATTTTTAGTCTGTAAACCTAAAGTAGCAAATACTCACAGCCCAATGGTTTTGTTTGATTTATTGTCTAAGTTATATTAAAATTTAAAGCTTGGGTCTATACATAACGAGAAGCCAAGACCAAATGAAAAAGCATGACAGAGAATAAGGAAGTGACTTGGGGTTTTAATTGAGAGATTGACAGATATTTTGGCCAGACAGAACATGAGGGAGGAGCGCTAGCTGTTACCTCCTGAACCACACCTAAAAGGTTAAATATATTATAAGGATCCTTGCAACAAATGAGGTGTGCATATGTGCCAGTGAAGGCTGCAGTGGTCACATTGGCCAAAGTAAAATAACACACACAATAATAATATGTATTATCAGAACCGTGTTTTTCTCACTTTGTAGCATTCACTCTCACTCTTATTCTCCTGAGCCAGGATTGAATCTTTTGTACTGTGGCTGGAGCCATAAATACCCATTAAACAATTACCTTATTAATGCTCTAGCCACATTCCCGTGAGCTACTCAGGATGGGGATTCAACCCATTTATGTGGCAACTATTCCTTAATAGCACCTATAGAGGACAGTACAAAGTTAAAATATTCCAAGATTCACGTCACTCTGCCAAAGGGTTTCTAAAGAGTTGTCATTTAACCCTTTGCAGTCCTATGTCGGACCTTCCCTTTCCAGTCCAATGTCGGACCCTGTCCGACATCATCAAAAAGAAATAAAGCACAGGTCGTAGTCGTTTCCTTCTCTGGAAAAAAGCCAAGAAAACGTATCAATGGCTGAGTGAGACCGACAAAAACCGAAAAAGGGCGTATCTCATAGCCCCATGCATTACAGAGATAACACAGAAATAACAATGGAGGTAGCTGCTTCTGCATTCAGCACTCAAAGAATATCACTGACATTTGCAGAGCTTTTTGATATGTTATAGTATTAAAATAATGACTTGGATCGCATTATTGAGGAGTTTGGTGATAAAACGAGTGATCAGGAGAGGATTTATCAGTATGCTCGACTATAAAGAGGTATATGAAAATATAACAAACAAGGCATGGGGCTTGGCTGGAGATGCAGTACTGAGTTTTTTTTTTTTTGTAATTCAATGCCTTTTGAACCTGTTTTACTCTAAAAATTTACTTTAAAAATATATATTTGAAACAGCGCGTGCGCCTGACAAGCGCTGAATAAATGGACTGCAAAGGGTTAAGTGTTTCACACAAAATCCAACATGGCCACCACATCATGTGAACTATCAATTTTTCCTAAAATAGAATCAATCATGAACGTGAGAGGACTATGTAGACAAAGTTTCACAGCTGTACTATTTTCCATTCATGAGAAGAAGAGTTTTAAAAATCTTCCAAAAATCACACACAATCCAATATGGCGGCCATACCATGTGACCCAATAACACCATTTTCACCCAGGTACAAGTCCGCATAGGTCTTTACTAATATCTAAAGTTTCGTGAAATTCCAAGCAATTTTTCTGTCGCCGGATTTTGATTGGTCCATGTCGGCCATCTTGGATTGATGAAAACTCACCAAACGAATAACTTTTCATGTTCTTATATTTAATAGGTACCTGCAAAGTTTCAGTTTAATTGGTCCAGCGGTTCTGGAGGAGTGGCATTATAAGGTGAAAATGTAAAATCCAAAATGTCGGCTATGCGTCACCTGTAGTCACCCCCAAAAAGAGCTATGTGTAATTGCATACCATCATCAACATATGTGTGAAGTGTGAGGGCAAGGGTTCTCGTTGTTTCAGTGGCTTCAAAATGAGACTTTATTTTGGTCCATTTTGTTGGCGGATGAAAAATAAGTAAATAATAATAATAATAATAAATAATAATAATAATAATAATAATAATAATAATAATAATAATAATAATAATAATAATAATAATAATAATAATCATCTTTTCAAGAACATCAACTTTCCAGCCATTCTGGCTTGGAAGCCTAATAAATCTGATTTCTCCACATGTCCTTGAAAAGGGACAAGAAACTGAAAAAGTAGTCAAACTATTTGAAGTCCATACATTTCTGTCAGCTTTGGATGAGCTAAATGATTTGCCATGTAAGAATATTACAGGGGGAATTTATCTGATTATGGCAGTAATAATTACCCAGCTGTTTATTGCAGATAGAGAAATAATTCATGCAGGCAACAGGCCATGGTAGCAATGACACTCTGCATTTAGTAAATATGCAAACCGTTCACTCCTAATTACTCAGCCTAGAGCATGCCCTTATTAGGTGCAGAAACTAAGTGTCTTCTTGACAAGTGATAAATTGTTACCTTGAACAAACTCCTGCTACTGAATTACTAAAATGAACTTAGGTCTTAACTTCATTAAGACATTTCGGAGGATAGTTAAATGAAGATGGACATTGTAACAAGGCCAACCTACCAGCATATTATGTGCAGGCATATGAAATGACAAAGATGCCTTTGAACCTGAACATCTCTTAATATGGCAAAAGTTCTCCATTTGATGCTAAGAACTCCTTAAATGTGTCTCAGCTACTTTGTTTCATTGGCATGCTAAACAGCTTTACGGGTGCTAAATGGGAACCATTAGTAACATTTTAAATAATTTATAGTACGACAAAAGAATTGGATTAAAATCTTACAGCCAGACATTTACAGGGTGACTGATATAGAGAATATTTTAAATAAATACATTATGCAGCCATTTGAGCTCAAACACACAAGCGCTAAGTAAACAAGAGGTTTAGTAGATTAGTAGTTTAAATAGATATATAATCTGATGCTTGATTTCTTTTTCATTTAATTTTTTTTTTTTTAGAAAGCAAGGTGGTGTCAGGGGTGTGTTCTCTGATCACTACCATGAGAGTTATTAGAAAAAAAAAAACTGCAAGTGCTCTGGCTTATTGTGTTCTGTAAAATATCATGGATCATTATTACTGTGTTACCTGTTTGATAATGTGTGCTATAATCCTAACACTATCAGCTATACTGTGACTACTAATACTACTACTACTACTAATAATAATAATAATAATAATAATAATAATAATAATAATAATAATAATAATAATAATAATAATAATAATATTATTATTATTATTATTATTATTATTATTATTATTATTATTATTATTAGTAGTAGTAGTAATAATTTATATGTTTGTTTACTGTACAAATATGACGGCGTCTGCAAACAAACAAAATCAGCTTTCTGTTAGAAATGTGTTCTGTTTACCTAACCATTATAGACTGGATGCAGAGTAATTTATCAAATATGCAGATTTTGAAAACGTCGCCTGTAAGTTAAAACACTAAAGAAAAGTCAAGTGTTTGAACTGGTGAAAACTTTTTTGATATGGATAGGACATCAGAAGAGGTAACTTAATCACAAAAGATAAAATAAATTGGACAAGAGCAATTAATTCATCATCAACCCTCCTGGGTTAAAAAAAGACAGCAGTGAATTTATGTGCAAAGTTTTATTGTATTAATTAAGCTACTGTTTTGTACTGTTGTGGCTCAGAATTTCACAAAAATAAAACTACAATTTGGATTCATCATTTCCCAGTAAAGTTGAATTTTCTTCACTTACAGAATCATGTTGACTTACTACGTCCTGCTTCATCGGTCTCTCTAAGGACGAGCAAAGGGAGGCTGGTGTGGGTGTAACATCTGGTGCTCCATCCTCAACAGTTAAGTACAACTCTTCAAACAATGCTTCTAAGTAATCTGTTAGGGTTATTAAAGTACTGAAAGAAACAGAATATGTATACCTGTTTTAACTGGATACAAGAGGTGTATTGTAAAACTGCACCACATAACATATATGCAGAAATATTTTAACTCTCATGCTGCTGTTTGCGTGTGTTTCCTGCCACCATGTAATCCAGCCAGCCAGATCCTAACAATAAAAAGATATTACTTATGCAGTATTGTGACGGAGAGCGAATGAATCCAAATCAACAATCTCCCTCTCGACCGGTGAGGGCACTGTACAACACGAGCTGCGGGCTTCCTACTGAATGGTTGGGCAGTTCATCCCAGGGACAGTCGGGAGCCGGCCATTCAGGAAGAGGGTGCCGTTACGGTACCTGGAGTCATCGCCCTAGTATGGTGAGCGAAGTTTCAGTCATGAATTGGAGGAGACGTGATTGAACTAGCTATCGGAGGGGGCGGGGCTTAGGGTACTTTAGGGGGACGTGACTCCGTAATCGGCTCCTTTGTTGTGGTTAATGGGAGGAGACAAGGACGGAACCTTGAATGAAGTGTGGGTTCATTGAGAAGTGTTGTGTTTGTTTTGCCAGACGGCTGATACGAAGCTGGAGCTGCAGCGAGAAGCCCGGACCTGAACGCACACGAGCACCAGCACTCAGAGCACCGCACCTGCACCAGAGCACCCAGTTTGGAGACGTGTTTTTGTGTTTATTATTTCGGGACTGCAACCCCTTTGTTTTGTAGCTGGTAATACCCATTGCTGGGTAGAACCAGCTTTATTATTTGAGTCCAGTTTTCGCTGGCAATACCCATTGCTGGGTAGAGCCAGCTTTATTATTTGAAACCCGGTTTAAAAGGGCATTAAAAGAAACCTGACCGGTAAACTTTGTGTTTGTCCTTTGTTGGAGCACCTCAAATCACCTATACACCGGAGCACTACAAACCACTTTGCCACATGTATATAATTATTTATAACTATATAATAACAATAACTGTTAATTACAGTATGTTGTTGTTATTATTTAGAGTGTTTGCATTCCATTAAAGGAGAAATGGTGCAAAATAATGAATACCGTACATGAAATTCAAAGCATGATGTTTGTCCATATGGGGACAGAAAAGGACCTTTTGTAAACTGGTAGCTGCTTCACAGCCTAGGTTTAATGAAAACAAACAAACATTTGTCTATATATGTATGTATGGAAGTAAGAAGTTTGGAGTTGAAAAAAGGAAGGAAAAAGTACAAACTACTCCTGGAAAGTCTAGATGGCAGCAGGAGATTGAATGCTTAGTTAGAGAAAGGAGGTTGCGAGAACTAACTTTTATAAAGATCCATTCAAATTTGTAAAGAAGTTATTCACCAGTGAGAAAAATGGCACTCTAAAATCATCTAAGTTTGAGCTGGAGAGATATTTAGAGGAAACACATACAGTTTCAAAAAGGCAGGAGTCTATGTCAATTTCTTTAGAAATCCCACCTATCAATCCACCCGAATACCAAATAGAGGACTGTGCACCTAAGTGTAAAGAAGAAGAGCAAGCTGTGAAAAAAGCAAGGGCGTCATCATTTCCAAGGCTTAATGGAGTTCCATACAGAGTGTACAAGAGTGCTTCTGGAGTTCTATGAATCCTGTGGAAATTGATGAAAGTGGCATGGGAAAAACAGGTTGTACCAAGAGCATGGCGCCGAGCAGGTGGAGTCTTTAAACCAAAAGATAATGATTCTACAAACAACAATCAGTTTCACCCTATTTCCCTATTAAACATAGAAAACAAGATTTTCTTCAGCATTATTGTTCAGAGTTTGTCAACCTACCTATTAAAGAACTGCTTCATTGACACTTCAGTACAAAAAGCAAGCATTCCAGGTTTCCCAGCATGCTTAGAACACATCAGCATAATCTGGCAACAAATTCAATCAGCTAAAAAGGAGAGGAAGGAGCTCCATGTGACATTCCCGGATTTGGCTAAAGCATATGGTTCAGTGCCACTGTCAAAATATGTATAGTAGTAACTCGACAGTACATGCATTCTTAAGTTGCACCTTCTTTCCTTTGTTTTCCACAACGAACTCCCTATGGTCATGGGCACATTCTTCTGGGGTTTTTGTGTGTAGGCATTTTTGTACATTTCGCCACAATTCTGTTTTAAATCCTCCATATTTTAACTGTAATATAGCTTTAAATCCTGCTAACAAGCCTCTATTCCTGATTGTAATCTTGTATTAAATCTCGCAAGAGGAGTCTCCAATAGAATGTAGGAATGTGCTGTCACTCAATTGTTGGGGCAGGTTTAAAGTATTCAGAATGAATCAATGATAGATACAAGTTAGGAAGGCGGGACATTGACCACCAGCACTGGAAAATGTATTTATTATTATTTTTGTAGTAGGTTTTATTTTTTAATGGGAAAAGGGCCAATGTTTTCCGGTGTTTATTGGCTATCCACCGATTTCTTTTTTTTTTATATCGGGGTGTTATCGGTTAAATTTTATTGGTTAAAACTGAAAATCAAAAGCCCTATATACACACATAATCAAGTAGCTTTCAAGTTAAGGTGGTAGAAAGCAGTAACTATAGAATTATGGGTAATCTGGATATGCAAATTTCAGCAATACAAGAGCCAATCAAATCACAGGAAAGTTGCTGTGAATGTCTTAGTGCTAAACAAGTTCTTGTGATGTTTTGTTTCTGTGTGCTGCTGTAAAAGGTATCTGCCCTTTAAAAAT
Organism: Polyodon spathula; assembly: GCF_017654505.1. Lineage (NCBI taxonomy): Eukaryota > Metazoa > Chordata > Actinopteri > Acipenseriformes > Polyodontidae > Polyodon > Polyodon spathula. The sequence goes on from NC_054538.1 coordinate 43,090,715, forward strand.
GAAATGCCTGTTTCAGTGAAAACCAACCATGAAGTGAAATTCAATCCCTCCCCTATCCTATGATAGGCATGTACAACCTATACTGCAAAGTATGGTGGTCCAGTAAGTCAAAGAAATTAAGTGTGTTTTTATCATGTTTACCCAATCACAGGACCAGAATGACACTTCACTTCACAGGACCAGAATGACACTTCATGATCGTGTTTACGTGATCACGGTCCTTAAAGGGTTAACTTAGAAAACAGAGATTAAAGAAGATGTGGCCTTCATTAATGGCAGGAACAAAATGCCAAAACTGACTCTGAATATGTATTACCTTCTTAAAAAGTTATCATCTAATGTGTTTGTTTGAAAATTCTTGCTTCCTCATATACTAAACTTTGCCTCTGGAAATGTTACTTGTCAACTTGAAATGTAGCTATTTTTCTTCTTTCAGACAGCAGGTATGTTTAACTCACCATACAAACTTTTCCCTGATGAGATGGAGTTTAGATTATGTGGTGCCACAGAGGTCACGGAAATCGTGAATTTGAACAAAAGTCAGTGAATTCTTGGAAATGGATGTAAAAACACATTTGGTTAGGCACTGCCTTTATTTCCTTAAAAATGCAGACTGTTATGCACTGGAACTACAAATCTGCAAGTGTCTGTGAGTTGTTTGGTTGTGAATGCACGCAGAATTTATGTGTAGCTATGTAGGTCAGCGAATGAGATTTTTATTTTGTAGTTGAGCGAGCATGTAAATGAACACAGATCATATGTTACTGTAAACTCTTGGTTTTGATCTTTACATACATATAGTGCTTGTTAATTAATTTGTTTAAACAAAAAATTGGGCTTGCGTTGTCAAAAAATATTAATTAACACTTATATTTTATTTCTTGAAACTCTTTTCATACAATGTAGTGTACCCAAGTAGTCTGTTGAAAAACTCACATTCTCTAAAACTAAACACTGCTAAACAAAATACTTCAGACTGCTGTTGAACAACTTTTTTTTTATTTCCTGCAAACTGTAGATAAAACAAGATCTGTTTTGTAATCTTTTACTCTGTTCTTTGTGATGCCATGCTTCTTGGACACAGTGCCTGCCTTGTGATTTAACTTTTCAACGCCTTGTTTTTTGTTTGTTTTTATTTTTAATGTTGCAGTGCTCTGTAGGCTACTCAGAAACAACCCATTTAAACATCTTCTTCTTATTATTGAAGAAAAAAATATATACTGTTTGTGACAAAGTGCCCGCCCCTGTGTATATTATCTGTTATATGTTGCGTGTGGTGTGTTAAATGTTGGTGTATAGTCATTGGTACACGGGATATAAACGGGTCTGTGTAACACGAGTGTTTAAAATGTATATTTGTATTTAGGCACGAGGATTGCACAGCACTTTACAATCAAGTAAAAAGTAATATGTGAGCACGGGGAATTGCACTTTATTAATTCACGTGCACTTGTACTGGGACTCCAATTGAATGATTGATTAGCTGTTGAGTCTTGGTACAGCTGCATAAAAACAGCATGTTTTCACTCACTCGCGGTTGGGTGTCCGGTGAGTAGGGAACGGGAGAGAGGAGGAGAAATCAAGTTTGATATCAATTGCTATTACGTGCTGTGGGACCAGCACGATACTTGTGTATTTAAAACTCACCGTGTTTGTCAGTGTGTCTGTCCATGCACCATGTTGTTAAGTATAGTCTGTTTTTTTTTTATCTATTTATTTTGGTGAATGTGCCATGTTCTGCCTTTTGTCTGTTTAAAACCCTTTTATTTACAATAAACCGGCGCACGCAAGCGTCTCATCATTTCACTTCATCTGTTCTGTTGTTGTGTTCATTCCTTTTCTGGTTCTGACGTCACCCACTTGGCCGTCTCTGTGACACGTTTCATTTTGAACACGGTAATAAAAACAATTATTTGACATGCTGATTTTGTGTGTGTATATGTGTGTGTGTGTGTGTGTGTGTGTGTGTGTGTGTGTGTGTGTATATTTACGGCGGTCACACACAGAAAAATAGGAACAGTTTATTTTAGACACTGTTTTGCTACATTGCTGGTGTGAAAGCCTGCGTCACACAGTATTCTTAAAAAAAAAAAAAAAAAAAAAGTTGCGTTGGTGTGAAAGTTTTGTACTCAAGTAACATTTAAACTTGTCAGCAGTCAAAAGCAATAGTCTTTATATTATTGGTTTTGGTGTACTATTTACAAATCTCTTCTGAATGCTGATGTAGCTAAAGCTACATTATTTGGTGGCCTTTCCTTAACCTTTCCTTGAAAAATTGTATCCTGACATGTTAGGTTACTAATATGTTTATCTAAAGGGTAGTAGGCTTCAAGAGAAATTTTTATTTATTGTTTTCACATTTCCCTTAACTTAGTTTTTGGCTCCTTTTAAGTACTTCCTGATTGTAAAGAAATCATGTCATTCGTGACCTTTCAATTCAGCTGAAGTAATTAGGCAGCATGAAGCCTCTTATTTTCATAACTTATTAGCCCCTGTACTGAACAACGTTTTTGACATAGCACCCCACTGGCCATATCACTAAATTACAGAGGGATGATATGTCTGTAATCTCTGTTTATATAAGGCTATTCACATTCTGTAATTTAAAACACCATTAAGCATGTTGACACAATGTTTTAAAACAGAAATATTTTTGGGGGAATGTGATGTATTTAAGCAACAGTTTTCCAATCTTATTAAATGCTTAAAGAAAATATAGATGCCTAGATATATACCGAAACTCAATCAATATTATCCAAAGACGTCTATTAAATGCAGGTATTAAGAAGGTCTCAACAGGGGAATACCACCGTTTTTAAAAAAGCTTTAAAAAAAAAAAAAAAAAAAAAAAAACTTTAAGTACCTTCAAATCTAGCATGTCATCTTGTCCAGCTGTGAAAAGTATTTGATGATATGTATTTGCCATTTATGTTATTTACGGTCCATGACTTTTATGGGTCCTATTATTGGTTTCTATTAATGTAAAACATAAGTGAGCAGAAATGAGGCGTGAATCATTTATTTTTATTAGACCCAGTGTCTTCACCCTGTGCTGGAAGCAGCTCCAGCTGTGCCTTGTTAGTGGGAACTCATTAAAAAGAGTAGATCTTTCAAAATATGGGACAATCAGGTTATAGTATTATCTGTTTACATTTAAACCTCGGGACCCAGAGGTGATATTTACCTAAAGGCTTTTATTCAAAGTGATACTGAACATTGTATAGAATTTAGAAATAAATGTATTGTCTCCTACATTGTAATTATCCTTGTAATATATAATGTGTAGATAATCATGCTTGTAATATCTTGTACTATTCTTTGTGGCTCATTAATCAACTTGAGAAATTAATGAACAATCCATATAAAGCAGATGCTGGGGAAGAAACTAGGGAAAGATGCAAAGTAACTAGGGATAGATCTTCAGTTGAACATCATTTCTTGGTATTGTATTTAAAAATAAAAATATCAAAACAATCTTTAGGAAAAAAAAAAAAGATTTGCCAAAAATATATACACTACCCAAGAGACAAAAACAGTAAATAATGAGTTTGTTCTAAACTCTATGTGGTGTGTATAATTTATTACTACATTGCTATTATAAACAAATTAGCCAGTTGCCTAGTTCCCAAGGACAGCGTTCTCAACCGGGGTGAAATAATATCCATTAAGTATTATACTCACTTGCATTAGAGAAGTCTAGTCAGCCCATATCCTTATACATTTAAATAATCTTATAAAAACAAGGGTTTGTAGAATGATGTGCTTTGGAATTTTATCACAGGCGTCACACTGTTCCACATAAACCTCACCAATAACCACACTTTTTAAACGGACCAAACTAGAGCTGTTTTTTGCAACTCTCATATTAATAAATACATTTTTTCATGAGTTCTATCTTGAGGCATGGGAAATTAATAAAGTATCTTGATATTAGAAAGGGGAATGTGCTGCTTGGTTAAGCAGCTGATAACTCAAGTTTTCTACTGCCTCATGAATAATTTTAACAAAAACACTTAAGATGATTTCATATATTTGTTACCCATGTTTTAATCCCAATTTGGAATACCCAAATCGAGTGAAACTCACTGATCAGGAGAACTGGGCAACCTCTGTTCCTGCTGTCCAACCAATCTCCTCTTTTTACCAACATATTTTACTAACTTACTGAACCCTGAAGGCAGGGCCAATCTTGGGAAGTGTCTGTCTAATCTCATCTGAAAAGTAGGGGTTGCTGAAGAGCAATGAGGTGAACTATACAGACATGATTTCCCCCTGTAATAGGGGACTTCTTCACAATTGAAGGAATCAAAGCTGAGATGATGTCGTGGATGCACGTTCGCTGTGTGATTGACAGGAGACCAAGACTGGATAGTTGGGATTGACACGCCCCCCCCGCAGGTGCGCAGGTTAATTTACATAAAGTACAGACATATACGAACCCCACGTGACACTACCAGCCATGGTAGCTCACGTGGGACATATGGCCATGTGTACAAAAGGCAAAGTAAACACTGTACAAAAATGATAAACAAAAAGTGTTGTGAAAACGGCATTTCACTAACAAATGGAGGTCCCGCTTCTACACCTGTCTGTTATACTGGGTGGGTTCTACTGCCTGAAACTAACTCCTTGTCTCTCGGGCAATTCACCCAACAACCTCGGAATATGCACACGACCGTTGGTTCATTGCAGCTTCCTTCTCTTGCAGCAAACCCCCCAACCTCGATATATACACACCATCGCCGTTAGAGTTGATCGCTTCATTTCCTGAACCCAGTCATTCAACAGCATAGATGGACTGATGTTTCGGCAGCAGTAGCACTGTGACCCCTATGGCTTACATACAACAGTCTTCTATATATATATATATATATATATATATATATATATATATATATATATATATATATATATATATATATATATATATATATATATATCGGAACCCTTTTATTGCTGGTGCTCTGCTGCACCATGCCCATCTGCTGATTAGGAGCTCCCAGCTGGTAAACACACACACGCTGCTCGTTCCCACACCTAAACAAAGGAGGCAGACTTCTACACACAGAGTGTCAGGTTCCTCATTAAAACCAATCTCATTATTACTTATACAAACACTTGTATTTACAATAAACAGCTTCTGTGATTGTTTATTGTAAATTTGAATATTAAATTGTATATGCCTACAGAATCATTAAGTTGGCTCTGCAAGCAAAGTTTTAGCATAATAAAGTGAAACACATTTATTTACAATAATGCAAAGTTATTTTTAAGATGAATATGTTGTCCTATAACCTAAAAACAAAATCAATTATGTTAATGTATTGTGTGGACATTAGGGGGTCCCTATACCGTATATGTGGAGTTGCAGGCTAATTACAGGCAACTAATTCATCCAAATAAAGTCTGGTGAGATGTCCCATGACAACAGCAAGACACTAAGAAGCTGTACCATTACAAAAAACCAAAAAAAGAACCCACCCAGAATCTACTGAAATACAGTATACATACTGATAATTAAGGTACTTTTCTCTGCATTTAATTGACACATTTAATAAGTGGTGTCCAAATGTTATCATTAATACATTGACTGCTGCTTGCCCAATTTTTGTTTTTGACAAACAAAAACGTGTACCCATGTGAACACTTAGATATTGTAATACAACTCAGTTACAGTAGTTGCCAATGTGTTAATGTTTTCAGTTTTCAAAATTTTGAAACTTCCTGGTCTATACAGTAAATAAATAAACAACTGACAACATATATTTTGGGTTTGTGAGAAATCAAATGTTGCAATCTATCTATATATATATATATATATATATATATATATATATATATATATATATATATATATATATATATATATATATATAAGCAATTAGTTTATTAGATGTTGCACAAAGGTCATATCGGGAAATTTTTTTTTTTTTTTTGCTAGATTCAGGGTAGTCCCCATGTACAAGTTTCTACCCGTCGCAACACAAACATACCACAATTTGCAGTTTTCATTGCAACAATTAACGTTGTTAATGTCACATACAGATTCTCTTTTGTAGAATTAAGACTGTGCAATATATATAATTAAATTTACGTCAGTAGAATCGCTTTAGACATTGTAACGCAGTAAACATGTTACGTAAGGCATAAGTATTCAGTCATATCATTATTTATATATATATATATATATATATATATATATATATATATATATATATATATATATATATATATATATATATATATATATATATAATCTGTAATAGAAATCTGTACAGTAGGCCTATACAGTATACAGCACAGTAGTAAAATCAAATTAATACCTAGCACACTTTCTTTTTACTTTAGACTGTAGGCTACTGGTAGTAAACTGCTGCATTGTACACATCGGTGTACAATGTGAATAAAATGTTATTTTAAATTGAAACTAAATTATTTTAGCGTATTATTATTATTATTATTATTATTATTATTTATTATTATTATTATTATTATTATTATTATTATTATTAACCTGACCTGCTTTGTAGCCTAGACAATAAACACAAAACAGATCATGGTCCTATACAGATGAGGTGGAGGGGTTAGTGGAACATGTGTGCAGTCTATTGCTCCCGACACATTGGCGAAACCAGAAATGTCATAGAAACATGTTTTTAAGGCTTGTAAGTACACCCTGCCTTTAGTGAAAATTAGGTACTTGAGCGCTCGCCTCGAAAATGCATTGAGCAACTGGCAATGAAAAAGTGGACTGGGAAATGCCAGCAACAATTGCAACTGTTTAAAATGTATTTTCAAAGGTTCGTAACAAATTGATGCAATTGTAAGTGTACCAATTACGGGCAGCTTTAGTACATCTCACTATAATATTTGAAAATCCTCATTTGCACCCCATTATTACAAATTTATGCAGGAACCCCCACAATTACATATTCATTTAAGGTTGAACTGCAAAGAAAAAATGCTGCTGCAAAGCATTCCCTAAAAAGTCACCAATAGCATTGTGCTTGTTTAGTACATCTCACCCTAGACTTCCAACTCATTTGCGACCATTGCATCAGCCGCAACACTTTAGTACATCTACCCATCAGTGTCTTAGGTGTACTATGCAAAAGTGGTATGAAACTACATTGATAACCAAAATAACAAAAAAAGGTAAATAGTACTACATAAGCATGCTTTATTTTAAGGATCTACAGCATGGATTTTATTTTACACTGTCACACTTTTAATTAAGAACCAGCAAAGTATATGAATTGCAAGTTGAATTACTGTTGTATGGTGCTCCTCAATTAATTAGTTAATGAACCTTTAAAATATGCCTACAGATTTTACAAATGGCTTTAAAATAGATGACCACACACTGCAGATAATATAAGTTGTGATGTAAGGTTTATTTTAAATTAAACTAGAGACTTTCCTTTGGACCTAAGATGTGATAGTTTGTCATTTGCAAGCATTATTGCCTTTTAGTATTTATATTAGCTTAGTGCAACTCTTGACCTCAGAATATATTGTCCTTTTAAAATAATTAATAGTACATATTCGAAAATAAATTGCTTACATATTATCCACCTTGTTCATAATGATTTACCAGTTTTGACACCAAATCATTAATCACATACAACCAGAATGTGTGTCCCACTAGCTACTGTAAACATGACAAATATTTTTAAACAAATTAGATGAAAGATCATTAAAAATGTAATAGTAGAATTTCAAAGGTCATTTTTTATTAAATACTGTCATTACTATCCTGATTGAAAACAAGCTTCTCTTGGTGTTTGTGTTTAATGATTCAGTATTAGAATGCTACTGTAGGTTATTGAGAATGCAGTGGTCAACTTGCAGTGTGGGCTACAGAGTAATACAGACCTAACATGGGGATTATTTATAATTAGCCAGAAGTTGTCTAGCTTTAGATTTCAATTGAAAGGCTGATGTGTAGAAATATATCATAAATTCTAATATGTTACGTAACAGAATTGCACATTTGTTAAATGATGGGTCTCTATAAAGAGAGTGATTAGATTTTGGGAGAATATTCTTTGTACACAGGGAACACACTAGAGAGGATTGAAAATATGAGTTTCATATTACAAGACTGTGCCCGCTCTCTCTCGCTATATATATATATATATATATATATATATATATATATATATATATATATACACACACACACACACACACACACACACACACACACATGCAGATTATGATGACGATGCAGAAAATTGGACTCCTCTTTACTTTCCTCAGATTTCTCATGTAGTTAACATGTTCAGTCCTTAACTTCATATCTTCATTTATAAAAATAGTTATCACTACAAGGTTAATGCACTTTTCCCATGGTTATATTTTATATCTACTGTCTTTAATAATGTTTTTACTGTGCTATTACCTTTTTTTCTATCATGTTTTACTAGACCACTTTTATGTAACATTATTAATATAGCGTATTGCAGTAACCCTATTCAAATTAGTTCTCCCCCATCACTAAGTACGTTGAGGCTCCTAATAGTAAAGAATATTTGAGACAGATTAAGTTTTAATAAGTACAGATGTGTATGGCTTTGTGCACCTGAAAAGCATTCTTATTTTGACCAATCAACTTTGTTTAGTAATAACAACACTAATAGGTAGGGTGACCAGACATCCCGGTCCTGGTGTCTTAAACTAAATTAAATTACACATTGATTATGATTTAAACACGTACAAAAAAAAATTCCCCAATATGAATACTTACGAATGGGTTATGCTTCGCCTTGGTCCAAAAAAGCAATAACATTATTTTGAACATTGATAGACCTTGCTGTGTTATAGGTAGGTAATAACAAACATATTAAAACATCAAAAAAACAGCAGTTACCAAAGAAAGAAAGAAATGATGAGAAACAATGCAGATTTACTATTAATGTATGTATTGTATGTGAATGAATTGTGCAGGTATTTACCTTTTCTTGTACGTTGGAAAGGAAACATTAGATGTCCTTTTTTTTCTCAACCAAAAGTCAGATATGAACTGTGACAAAAATTACCTTGTGGTGGTGTGGCAGTGCGATTGCCCTGCACAGTGGTAAATTAGTGTTGGTGTGGTTTATATGTGGGAATGGGTTTATTTTGTGTTGTTTTTTGGGACTTGATTAGTTTGATTGTATTATTGTTTACAGACGGGCGCTCGATTGAGACTTGCTGCCTACTATGCTTGGTTGAGGGAAGGGCAGCAAGTGATTGACTGTACTGGTCCTCAATCAGCACATGGGCGGGTCTCGACCGAGTGCCCGTCAGTTTAAAAACATCCGCGGAAGATAGCTCGGGGCTGCTGAAAGGCCTGCCGTTTTCACGGCACCTTTTGAGTTATAGTTTGGGGTATTGTGTTTTATTTTGCACTTTTTGTACAGTTTGCTGTATTTGTCCTCTGTGCGTTACCATCGCTGGTAACGTCACATGACCGCCTTTATTTTACTTTCGTTTTCTGTTTGGTTGTTAATAAATCCTGCGCGCCTGTGCCGGCGTTTCAACACCACCTCTGTCTCTCTGTATGCTTGAACAGCGGCTACCCACACGCGTGACTCGAGGAAGACCCTGTCACAGGTGGTTACAGTTCTTTTTCAGGAAGGCATGTGCATATAAGCATCTAGATATTTTGGACAACCTGTCTGTCTCCAGACATGTCCCGTAGCTACCACGTGACGGCGCAAACTGACTGTGTGTGCCATTGACGTCCTAAATGGAGGACACAGCTCATTTGCATACCTCTGACAATTGATTAGATAGCTCTTTGTAACTTACCACCATCTTTTATTCATATGGACCATGATGTCTACATACTCAGTGTATAAGAATAAAGCATGGTAGAAAGTAGTGATGGGCCGAATTTGAACATTGATCCAATTGTTTTATCTGAATGGGTTATATAAAATGGTATAACAAAGAGGCTGCATTTCCAATACTTAATAAATAAATAGATAAAACCAACCCCTGTTGCCCACAAACTGTATCCATGTATAGACTCTAGCATTGATTTACAGGTGTGGAATCCAGCCTATGTTTCCAAATGTGAGCATTTCCTCAATTCCCATCTATCAAGCAAATGTTATCAACCCATCATGTTATTTGCAACGGTGCATCAGAAGGAATTGCTTTTATTAATAATTTAAAGAAAAGAGGATTTGTGGAGCTTTCCATAGCCTCGTAGGCTTCTTCTGTCATCAATAATGTGTCAAAAAACACCACAATAAAACATTTACCTTATCCTGTACTTGTCAGGGGCCCATCTGAGATCCTGCTGAAGTATTGCTGCAGCGCTACAAGCCTCTGGAGCCAACCTTGCGGGTGGCGACATCAATCATGTCAGTGGAGGAGACCAGAGAGGCGCGGAAGAGAAAGGAGTAAGGGAGCCAGGTGAATGACAAGCTGTAAGTTCCTGTCTTTGAGATGCACTCCAACACATTTTACTAGGATTAGTGCAGTGAATTTAGCAAAAAAATAAAAACAGCCCTATCTGTTACATACAAAATGGTGTGTGTATGTGGGGATCAGTCAACTGTGAAAAAGTGTACTTGTACAGCAAAACATTTTAATTTCAGTGAGGCATCATGCCAATATGCTAATTTAGTTTAAATAGATGTTGCTTCAGATTTGTGACATTTTTTAACGAATTGTACTCGTATTTGTATTTTCCTTTGCAGAACTAACAGGTCGTGCATGTGTTGTGTGTGTGTGTGTGGGGGGGGGTTATACTACAGTACAGTTCAATACAATAAGACAATTTTCTCACACAAAACAGTAAATGTAATTGTTCCAAATTATTGTCAACGTAAGGGTGTACTTGTACAAAGAAAACATATATTCTGCTTGTATCTGTTCACACAGACATCCTGTTTCACAGATAACTTATCTAGAATGAAAAAACTAAAGAAAAAATAAACCAGGGGATTGATTTGATCAACCTATAGCCTGACACAGACTTTTTTTTGGTGCATTTACAGTATTTGGGAAATTACCCTAGATTGCAATAACAGGGATTACTCTAACATATGTGGTTGATGCAAACAAGAGGGATTCCCCACTGCTGTAAAAGGCTAGCTGAATGCCAAGTGAAATACTGTACTATGTCTCAACGTTAAAGTATGCTGTGTTTTCTAATTCAATTTCACTATGAAAGTAGCATTGTGTGACAGGCAGGATTTTTCAATTTAGCTGTATTTATTTTAGTTTAAAACAAAGCTTTTGTATGGTAAGGTGTAGCGTACCACTGTAAAACCAAACGTTAAAGAATTAAACATTACATTAAACACCTGCAAGAAACAGATAATAGACACATCTTAAACTAAATTAAGCTACACTATTGTAATTTAAACATGTACAAAAAAATCCCATATGAATACTTAAACTTTATCCAGCTGCTGCCTATTTTTATCAAGTCGAGTTGACAAACTGTCCGACTGGTGCCATCACCAGTGTATTCTTTGTGTGTAAGGTGCGGCGGTTTCAGATTCATGCTAATCAGGGTCTCCGAAGGTTTCATGCAGAGCACATGGGCTGTTGGAGGGGAAATATGTTTACCTAGATGCTTTTCAAATATTACGTGTGTTCATCTTCGCCACTCCCAAGTCAGCGCAGCGGTGGTAGCGGTGAGCTGAGCCTAAAAAATTATTGGATATTTCATAAAATTGTTGATAAATAAAATAATAATAATAAAAAATAAAAAACCCAAACACACAGAGAACATCAACCAGGCAACTACAAAAAGTATACATTAGCCCTTTGCGGACTGTGAGAATTATAACAATTGGCAAGACTTAACTTTAGAGCATGTATCAGACCAAATAACTACTTATGCAGTATTATATATTTCTAAAAAGCTGTTGCTCTGCAGATTGCTAAATAAATAATTATTTCATTCAATGATCAAGTATACCCACACTGATCTAGTTTGAATGTGACACAAAAAGAAATGTCCTCATAAGTGTAATTTACTGATCTCCTATTTAAAATATGTAAAGTTATTAGCAGTAGCCACACAATGCAGGAACTATAATCAAATTATTATTTTTTTTAAATATCATGTATGGTCTTGATTTTATACAAAATTATTTGACAGGTGTGCATTTTTACCTTTTTAAGAAGTGATTGTCAGGTTTTAGCTTATGTGAGTTAATGTATATGTAAGGTATAAACCACAACGGGTCGTGCCGTTCCCATGATATATGCCATGCCTGGTATATCATTCGAACCGCATGGCCTGAAGTGGTTTATACCGATTATAACACGGCTACCTGTCATTTGTGGGAAGAAAAATAATTAAAATAATTAAAATTGTGTATACATCCACAGTGTAATATAGTCTCAAATGTAATTTCATTTAATTCATTGATCGTGTATTAAAAATAAATTGCACATGTTCATTTATTGCAAATTTCTGCATCGAAAGGGCCATCTCACTAAAAACTAGAGGTCTGAGTACACATTGTTTCAAATGACAATAAGGAAGTAAGGAGAGCAGCCGCGATGAAGGCTGAAACCGGATCTTGAAGTGAGTTTGTAAACTCGTTATGCAAGTGTGGGAAAGTGCTCAAGTGAGTGCAGGTGTAGGCAATGCAGTAGTGTGGAAGGAACAGACAGACAACGACTTATAGGTGCAAAGGTGTTTATTGATGGTTTCAATGTCCAGAGCCTTATGGCAAACAATTGTATATAACAAATGTTATAAAGTTATTTAGCGGCATTCCCGTTTACACTGACACGTAACACAAAACACATATACTGTTCCTACAGTGAGTGAATTAGTGCTTGTGGTGCAAAGACAGTTTTCTCCATGAAAGGGAAGTGCTGGTGTCCGGATTTAATGCTGGCCTGCAGTGACAGTTCCGGATAGGTGTTAGTAGCCTTAGAAAAACAGGCAAACAAACAGTCAACTAGACAAACTAACAAAACACAACACTCATGTTTCTCATTAACACAGGGTCTCCTTTTAGGTTGTTTTTAACCCTTTACAAAAGAACAGATTACTTTCACTACAACTTCTATTTACACCCTCCCTCATGACCCCTTGGTTAACGAGCGCATCCGCTCCTCCAATCCACAGATGCCACACCATTTCCTGTCCGGGTCATTTAGTTTGTATACCGTAGCTCCGCCCCTTTTCTAGATGGCTGACTTCCACCTACCCATGGGAATAAATTGTCATGTCATTTAGTCCAGGGTACCCTGTTCCCTTTACACAGCGCCCTGACAGGTTGGGAGGGAGATTTAACACTAAGAATCATTCGATCTCTTTCACAGCAAGGCACTCATATTGTAGTACGTTTTCATCCTTTTGGATCTCAAAAGATGTTTTTGTTAGTTGTTGGCCACCCTTGCATCCAGATTAACCCTCTCAGTAGTATGAATGTACTGATACGTCATTGAATTAATGGTCCCCAGGGAGTACAAATTTAACGGTACGTTCTGCAAATTTTGAGCTTTGAACTTGAACTTTGAACTTGAATTAGTCTACAAAACTGTTGATAATCTGATATTGCAACACTAGGTGTCTGTAACACCTTGTAGTAGTCTCTTGCGCCATCTGCCAGATATTTACGGAATTACTCACAACAAATCCAGTCACAAAATGTCAACAATGTCTGGAAAACAGTGAGAAATGTTCTGTGGGAAAGAAGTACTAGAAATGATATTGAATTCTGATTCTGATTTAAATTCTTCTACTTTATCAGGTGTTAGTGAAAATATCAGTGAAGAATATTTACCTTCAACATCGAGTGGTCCAAGCTCAGACAATGTGACAAGGATCACTGACCTACGTTTTCCTTCGTCAATGCCTTCACCCTCATCATGTGTTTACCCGGATATGATGTATACCTTCTCTCTCTCTCTCTCTCTCTCTCTCTCTCTCTCTCTCTCTCTCTCTCTCGTTTATTTTTTTGGGACGTGTTGTTGTTGATCTTGATCCTTGTTTATTGATTACCTGTTATTTGTGTCGAAACCTTTCGCTATGACAAAATAACGATTAATATTTATTTGTTTTGTTTATTTACTGTAAAAAAAAATTGTTTTCATATTTTCATTGTGTAATAAATTGCTAATAGTCCTACTAACAAATCTGTCAATGTAAATATTAATTAAAAAAAAAAAAAAAAAAAAAAAAAAAACTCACTCCAGTGGGCCCATCAAAACATTCTAAAACTCACTACTCAGGGGGTTAAGTTGATGATCGAACCAAACTTTACACACCAATCCGACTGCAGTGTCAGGGGACAGTACCTTAGTTTCCTGCAGATACTTCAAATCCAGGCTGGCAACTCGAGGAGTGGTGTCTGGCTTTGTCTTTACCTTCTTGTCTAAGAGTTTTCCTGACTGACAGGAATACATTATTGCTGGTTTTAAACTCACTGTCAGCAGAGATGTTAAAACTTCTACTGTTAAAAATATGTATTTAGTCCAGCTCAGCGTTATAAAACTTGAGACGGAATACTGGTCCCGAGATGAACTTCTTGCAGTGGCATACAATTCCCTTAATGTTGTTGTAAAAAAATTGGGACTTTTCCATAAAATGGATGTCCATATCTTTTTCTTTAAATACATTAACCAGCCCATGCTGTAGTTTTTTTTTTTTTGTGTTTTTTCAATCTTTGTTTTCTTTTATTTCATTTCGCTGTACCTCATATACGGCTATGTATCTACTCTTGCTGGTGCACTTATTTTATTTATTTTGTTTTTTCAGATGGACTGCTGTCTTCACTCAGAAAGTTGGTGTTGTACCAGTTATGTGGAGTTTCATCCCCAATTATATTAAAGGAAATAGGTGAAATGTCATTCATTTTTGGCTGTGGTTTTGTAACTAATATCAAATAAAATGGCAGTTTGTCATGTAATTTAGAATGTAGTGGTGTGTAATGATTTATTCAGTGTGAAGCGGCTCATTAGTATGCAAGCCATGCTATACACTATATATACAATGGTCATGTGATGCTGTTTAACCAATTAGAGGTTGTTATTTTTCCAAGCTGTGTTATAAATCCATTTCAAGCATACCCAACTAAAAAGCGAAAGTAGAAAAAGCATGCACATCTTTGTCTTATTTTTTAAATTGCTTTAAAAATATATTTAATTCATAACAAATACCGTCTGTATATTTATATTAGAATATGAATAATGTCTGAGAAACAGCAAAAAATATATATATATATATATATATATATATATATATATATATATATATATATATATATATATATATATATATATATATATATGATATTTTGAATTTAACAAAGTCTTTTTATGAAAAATTTGTATTTTAAAAAACAACATTTTTCAGTATAAATAAATAAATCCTAAATTATAATAATAATTAATAGCTATACAAGTAATATACTGCATTGGACCACATTCACAAAGTGCAAAATGAAAAAAACAATAATGTAAATAAATAAATAAATAAATAAATAAAATAAAAGGTAACACTAAGAACAGCAAAGCCTGGTGCAATATTTTAAGCGTACACATTAGCCTAAACTAAACAATTGGACAATGTACTATCCTTATACACATTAATATATTTATGACCATGGTTTTTAACACCCATTGAAAACTAAACTATCAAAACTGGAATGTTCACAGGCTCATCTACAGTAGGACAGAGATACGAGCACCAAAGTTACGCACTGGCCGGTCAACTGCACACCTCATTTGGAACCGGAAATACGCAATCAAGATAGATCAAAAGGCACTCCTGTAAGCAGTGTGATGCTTCCGGAAAAGGCAAAGTTACTCTACCGGTTCAAAAATCGACATGGAATGTCGACCTGGACAATGTCAGTTGGGAATGCAAGGACAGTCTCTGTCAGCTGACTCGAATGCCTCTAGTCAATTTAAAAACACTTTCAAATCATTTATTGAACAGCATGAGCTTACACGTGACCAAGAGTGTAACCCTTTGTGGTCCTATGTCTGACCAGGTCCGACATTAGGATTTTCCCTTTCCAGTCTGATGTCGGACCCTGGCCGAGAAAACCTTTCAATGGCCGAGTGAGACCAATAGGAGTCGAATGAAGCCGAAAAAAGGGACGTATCTCCCATAGCCCCATGCACTACAGAGATAACAAGGACATAAACAAAGGAGATAGCTGCTTCTGCATCCAGCACTCAAAGAATATCAGTATGCAAGTCTATAAAGAGGTATGTGAAAAATACAGCGAACAAGGGGTGGCGCTTGGGGTTGGAGATACAGTACTGAGTGTCCTTTTGCGATTCAATGCCTTTTAAACCTGTTTTACTCTGAAAAAACAAATTGGACCTGACGCACCTGACAAGCGCTGAATAAATGGACTGCACAGGATTAACTGCGACGAGACGGGCCTGTACTGGCGCCTGCTTCCAAATAAGACTCTAGCAGATAGTTCAGAAAAGGACAAGAATTTCAAATCCAGCAAAGATCGGGTCAAGCTGATGGTTACTGCTAACACAAAGGGGGATTTCCATCTCCCGTTGGTGTTCATTCACGAAAGTAAAAAAACTTGGTGCTCTGCAAATGTCACTGTCAGCTCTACTACAGCCAGTGCAGTGCTTGGATGAATAAAGACATTTTCTCTGACTTGTTTTGTAAACACTTTGTCCCACTTGTGAAAGACTACCTTATGTCAAAATCTTCACCTGACCAAGCTGTACTACTGATGGACAATGCTCCATCTCACATTGAAAAGCTAGTGATGGAAGACAGAAGCATTCAGTGTTTGTTTTTGCCACCAAATGTCACAAGGCTCATCCAGCTGGACCAAAGCATTCTGAAAAACATGAAACGTCGACACAAGCGAAACCTCTTACGCCAGTTATTACTGGAATCAATGCAGTTTGAATCTTACACAATTTTTTGTAAACAGCTGACCATCAAAGATGCTGTCTACTTGTGTGCCGAGTCCTGGAGTGAGATTGGCAGTGAGTCTTTGAGGCGCTTGTGGAATTCATTTTGGTCGTGTATTGATGACACTGAACCGGATCTTTTGGAAAACAGTGATAAGATGGAAATAAATCACCTGCATTTTTCAGAAGAGCGACAGCTTTTGGACATCACCACAGAGGAACAGGAGGAATGGCTAAATGCAGATAAACATGAGAACGGATTCTAAATTCTAAGCGACCACAAGATAATTGAATTGGTGCGAGAAATGGCACAGCCAGACAGTGACACAGACAGTGATGAGGAACAAGGGGAGAACACCAAGAAGATCCCACATACGCAAACAAGAGAGTGCTTCGCTACTTGTCTTCAATAGCTTGAACAACAGCCTGAAGCCACATCGATGAACCTAATGATGCTTCAATAGCTACACACCTTGGCAGCAAAATAGCATGTTAGCAACCTAAAGCAGAGTACCATTAAACTTTTTTTCAAGTCTGCATAATTTATCCTGTAGTAGGCTATTTATACATGAAAGGGTTTTTTTATGTCAATTAATAAGACTAATAGGCTTTTTTCAAGGATAGCAGAATATTAAAAAAGAATCAAGAGAGAAATGACTTAAAATTATAATATACCGTAGTGTTAAATATAAACTACCACCCGGTATATAGGTAAGGAAGATGGTTCAGTGCTTGTTTAATTTAAATTAAGATGGTTAAAAGCAGAATTTTTCGTCTGCATAGTAAAGTTGTATTAAGTCAATGTTCAGCTGTAAACATTTGAAAAAATAACAGTTTTTTTCAGAGTTACGAATATTACGGTCAACCTCCATTCCTGAGGTGTTCGTATCTCTGAGGTCCTACTGTACTTCAGAATTTTCATATCAGTGTGAAGAAGTTCATAATTCAGGGGATATTCTTCTCCTTCTGGCATTCATTGCATATCAATTTCTTCTACCGTTTTTATTTTGGATCAGTAAGCTTTCTGGGTCTTGCAAAACGATTTAGAACCTCCACTGGTAAAGAAGTAAACACTGCAACCATAGATACTAAAATGCTGCACTGCTTGGTTAGGGGCTTTAGAGAAATAAATTTTGGTTGGATTGTTATGCCTGAAGTTTGTCACACAGATATTTCACTACTGTAAATGGTTTGTTTGTTTCTAAACATTTTGGGAGATTCAGTATCCTGTCAAGTAATTATTTGTAGTTGTAGAACATATTGCGGTCGTGGAATCGCTCGAAAGAAAAAAAAAAAAACCTTCAAAAATAAAATAAAAATATCGAACTGCAGACCGGACTAACTGTTGTTTGTTTATGTGTCTGAAGCCTGACGAAGATTTGTATACTAATTTGAACACACACTTGTCACCACATAGTAAGCAATTACATCATTGATTGAATTGGAATGCTTGTGAAGATAGAGGGCAAAATGGATGAAACAAAGTACAGAGAAATCCTGGAGGAAAACCTGTTGAAGTCTGCAAGAGACCTGGGACTTGGGAGAAGATTCATCTTCCAGTAGGACAATGACCCCAAACATACAGCCAAAGCCACACTGGCTTAAAAACAAAAAGGTCAATGTCCTGGAGTGGCCCAGTCAAAGCCCGGACCTCAATCCAATATGTGGAAAGAGTTGAAAATTGCTGTTCACCAAAGGTCCCCATCCAACTTGATGGAGCTTGAGCACTTTTGCAAAGAAGAATGGGCAAAAATTCCAGTGTCCAGATGTGTAGCTGGTAGAGGCTGATCCAAATAGACTCATGGCTGTAATTGCTGCCAAAGGTGCCTCTACCAAATATTGACTCAAAGGGGTGAATACTTATGCAATCAATTATTTTTTTTATTTTGTATTTGTAATTAATTTAGAACAATTTGTAGATTTTATTTTTCACTTTGACATTATTGACTTTTTTTGTAATTGCTGTTATTTAAAATTATTCTCATCCATTCATCCTATTTACTATATGCTCATACTGGACTTTACTCATATAAGCAAATCGTTTTATTATAAGTTAACTGCTCTTAGTCAAACCCACACTTACATTTAATTATTTACTGTATTCATTGTTTTTTGCTCTTATTTGATATTGATATTTTTCTACTGACTTTATTGTACTTTACAACTGCTTTTATCTGTAATGTGAAATACTGAAATGTGACACTTTACAATGTGATATTGTGTAAAGTGATTACTTTGTACTGTGATTTTGTAACAATTGCAAGTTGCCCTGGATAAGGATATCTGCTTATAAATAAATTATTATTATTATTATTATTATTAATAATAATAATAATAATAATAATAATAATAATAATAATAATAATAAATTGCTCACAAACAATTATGGATTTGCAGCACCTGACTGATCATTTATGTTCAAAACCCTTCTTCCATGTGAACTGTGACACACAGTACATACAGTATTGTTGTGAATACACTAGAGTAGCTGCCTTTGAACAAAAAAAAAAGTAAAGGCAGCGCTTAAAAGCGTTTTGCTACTTTTTGTGATTTACTCTAGCGTTTTATTTACATGTTAAAATCCCTAGCTAACAGAGTTACAAGTATCTGGGTGATCCTATTGTTCATGATTTAGGCTATTATCTTGTTTGTAATGACACCATTTGAATCGATGTACATTTTTTGTGTAAATATAAATACATTTATGAATATACTCATGTTGTTATTAATTCTCAATCAGATAGCTAGCCTAATATAAACGTAACTAAAGTATTCATGTTTTAAAAAATTGTGAAGAATTTAATAGCCTAACAATAATAGCTTGTTTTATATAGGAAAATTCTATGTATATGTGTATAATGTATTTAAAATGTGGTCTTACTTGGGAATGTTTGTTATAATAGTAAAGTATGTTTCTTATGAATCTAGTAAAGGCACTCCTCATGGAGTGCAGGATGGGCCCTATAGCCTGGACGTAGCCAGTTCGAGTCCAGGCTATTCCACTGCCAACAGTGGACATGAGCTCCAAGGGGCCGGCGCACAATTGGGCGAGCACAGCCCATGATGGGAGGGCCCGCTTAGGTCAGCCAGGGTGTCCTCGGCTCACCGCACACCAGCGACTCCTATAATCTGGCTGGGCATCTCTGGACTTGCCTGTAAGCTGCCCAGAGCTGCGTTGTCCTCCGACGTTGTAGCTCTGAGGTGGCTGCATGGTGGGTCGGAGGACAGCGTGTGTTCGTCTTCACTGCTACTGAGTCAGCGCAGGGGTGGTAGCGGTGAGCTGAGCCTAAAAATAATAATTGTCTATTCTATATTGGGAGAACATTAATTTCCAGTTTTTAATAACTGTACACATATAATGCCTGAGGGGAAATATCACAGCTGACGTGAACAGAAAAAACGTTCCAAACCTGAATAAAATATATCAAAGCTGCTCGCAGTGCCTGTGACGCAGTCATGACCCGCCCACAAAATGACAGCGCTCACAGACACAGCGACCTTGAAGGTTAATTGTTGCATTTCTATTTCAGGCAACCAGGGTTATGATAATAACTTAACGTTCCCTTTCAAGTATGAAGTGTAACCATTAACGAATGGGTTAGTATACCCAAGTCATCGTAAGGTGCAAGATTGCTGCATGACCTGATTGCTACAAGGCTAAGCCGAGGCTGCCCTGTGCATTATCATTCAGAACCCCAGTAACAAGTAGCTGGGGCTAATATATTGAGGGATAAACTCACCTCTGTGCCTGTGTTATAAGGGTAGACTGAGAAGCCGCCCTTAACACTCTAGTTCCAAAACCAGGGTTTTGAGTCTGTAGAACCTAGTAAAGATATGGGGAGTAGCTCACACTGCTGCATTGCAAATGTCCTTGATAGCGTGCGGCTACCAGCGGAGCTATTGCAGCCTGGGAGGAGAGCTCAAAGTCAGTTGACTTACGTTGCTTGATCCTTGGGAAGGGGCGACTCACACTTCACGCAGGGCACAAGGCCACACTGGGACGTAACAAATAACAGGCTGTAGTACACAAATACGTGTAATTAGTAAAACTATACAGTGATTACACCGTGTAACAAATTTTTTTCTTTTCTTTTTGGTTCCTGGGTAGTAAGTGTTATTTCCTAATTGCTTATGCCTCAAAAGTATAGAAAATGGCTATTATTCCCCACAAACTTTGCTTTTGTGACCAGGACAGTGATATTTTGAAATTTACCTATTTTCCAGAACATTCCAGATAGATTCAGTGCTGAGTAAACTTGGAGTAACTTCTAGAATTTTCTAGAAATATAAATAGTGGTATAAATACAGGGGCCTTAAGCCCACCAATTCAGTTTAGTTCCAGCTGCCTAAGTGGATACATATCTGCATTTTTCTGGGAGGTCATAGGAGACTTCAAAATGGTGGCATTCCTGATGGGTCTCCAAGGCGGTTTTACCAAGTTTCCCTGCTATCTTTGCCTTTGGGACAGCAGGGACACCAAGGCGCACTACCACAGGCAGGACTGGCCACAGTGGACCGAGTTCTCTGTGGGGAGGAACAACGTCAAGTGGGAGCCACTGGTGGACCCCCGGAAGGTGCTGATGCCACCACTGCACATCAAATTGGGCCTTATGAAACAATCTGTCAGAGCTCTAGATAAGGAGTCGCCAGCCTTCAAGTACCTTCAAGACTTCTTCCTTAAGCTGTCTGAGGCAAAGGTCAAAGCCGGTGTCTTCGTCGGACCACAGGTAAAGAAGATCCTGGAGTGCAATGAATTCCCCAAGAAGCTCACGAGTAAGGAGAAAGCGGCTTGGAACAGCTTTGTCGCAGTGGTTCGGGGCTTCCTGGGCAATCACAAGGCCGAAAACTATGTGGAGATGGTTGAGACTCTGGTGAAGAACTATGGCACAATGGGCTGTAGGATGTCCCTCCAAATCCATATCCTTGATGCTCATCTTGATAAATTCAAGGAGAACATGGGAGCGTACTCGGAGGAGCAAGGCGAGCGCTTCCACCAGGATATACTGGACTTTGAATGCCGCTACCAAGGACAGTATAACGAGAACATGATGGGAGACTACATTTGGGGGCTGATTTGTGAAAGTGATTTACAGTATAATCGTAAATCTCGAAAAACTACTCACTTCTAAATCTTTTGTAGCCATTTTTGTATTACATTAGTATAAATACATGTTAATTTGGATTTGGATGTTGTTTTTTTCGGACTTTATGTGAACAAAAAGGCCGTTTTCTCATTGGAAATAGGTAAATTTCAAAATATCACTGTTCTGGTCACAAAAGCAAAGTTTGTGGGGAATAATAGCCATTTTCTATACTTTTGAGGCATAAGCAATTAGGAAATAACACTTACTACCCAGGAACAAAAATTGTGTTACATAGTGTTATTTTTAATATCACACATTATTTTTGTAAAAACACAATAAATCTATCTATAGCACAATAAATCTATAGCAGAAAAGGTACTTCTCTGAATAAGCTCTCCTGTAAGGTTAAAATGGAGCTGAGGTCTATGAGTGCTGTCATTTTGTGCCTTCTGGGGCAGGCCATGACTACGTCACAGGCTCTGCGAGCAGCTTTGATATATCTTATTCAGGTTTCAGGTCTTTAGGAGGTAAATACCCATTCGGTAATAGTTACATTTTGTATTTGAAAGGGAACTGCTTAGCCGTAGTTGTTCTGTGCATTGAATGAGTCAGGCAGTTGATGAAGGTTCTGATAACTGCAGATTCGGATCAGATGCTACAGACTCTGTAGTCTGATTGACTACGCTTTCCTGTTGTTTCCGGTACAATCCATATTTTGTTTTTAGTTTTTTCTAGACATTGCAAGAGCTTGTTACTCAAGCACCGTTTTTTTTGTATTGAGCATGTTAATCCTGTAGTGCACTTTGGATGTTAATTTGTTATTTTGTGTTGGACACTGCAATTTCTTACTTACAGAGATTATGTAAAGCCCTTTATTTTAGTGGACCAAAAATTTCACGTGTTTATATATTTTTTAAATGTAGCGACTTTTGTTTTAGCGGTTTTCACCTACAAATTTAGTTTTTCATGGTCTGCACTGGAGACTGCAGCTTAAACATTGAATGTTTGTTTTGTGAAAAGATTTGAAATGACTAAACAGTGGACATACTGAGGCAACTTTGAATTGTATTCACCAGCCAATAAACATGTTAACTGCACTTCTTGATTCTTTAGCATGACAGTGTGCTGTGCTGAACCTTTGAAGTTTAAGCATGTCTAATTGTAAACATAATCTATCATTATTTGGCATGACTTCGCCATGTTTGTGCATGCACTGAACCCGAGTGAAACGTGCACAAAGCAACGCGTGCGCGAGACACACGATAAGCCAGAAGCGGGAAGCAGAAACAGGTGCTGCAGTAGCTTTCTAATGACATTTTTTTTTTTAATAAATAACATGTATATATCAGTGTTAAATCATGGAAGATGGAACGGAGTGAAGGGAGCAGAGGCTTGGAGAGGAGGGTTACATTTAATACTAATCTTGGCTAGAATACAATTATAACAGGGGATTATCATAATAACATATTTTACACTATTTTTTTTTAACAGTACCATCTCTGTTTTAAAACCCTTCCATTTATTTTAATTACTAGCACAGTGTGCAACATTTATTAATCAGTGCAGCCTTTTTTCAACTTAAAACACTAAATTAGCTAACCCCATTAACACAGAATAGTCCAAACAAGCTGTAATAGAAGAGGTAGTTACTGTGCAAATCATATTGTGCATGTGGGTGCTCTAGGGCACGTTTAAGCATGATTAGCCTCTTTTGATCCAGCATTCGTCAGCCCCTTCCAGCTAATTTCCAGTGAAATTTTTCAAAGCGGCACCTTAACATTTTTTTTTCTGCGGTTTAATTTTTCTCTAATGAAGTCTTGGCGCTCCATAATGCTTTTGATGCAGATAATATTTTGGTGGATAATTATGATTTCAAATTAACATTACTTTTTTTGTGAAGAGGTTTAGTGTGTTTGAATGAATATTACAATACTAGAAACGCCTGTTGGATTTTGTTTAGCATATGGATTTAAGTATCTGCAGAAAGCAGCATTCTAATTATATAAAGTAATTAAGTGTGCACACTGTGTGTTGCTGAATTATAGTCTTCCCAATTTAAGTAGTTGTTTTTAATTTTGTTTTGAGTCTGAAGTCCTCTTTAGAGCTTTAAACCAGATTATATTCAAGGTAAACAGTGCAAAACCTTTAAAACATCAACGTGATTATATAAATGATGTCTGTGTCACTATATGAAAAGCTTTCAGCTTTGACTTGAAGAGTATCGGGATACATGGGGGCTCAAGCAAATTAGTTTTACAGAATTGACATTATATGTTTCCCTCGCTCTGGATCCAAAAATGTTTATAGCAACCAACTTGTGCAGGTATAGACTTTGGGATGACTACCCTTGTAAAAACGTACCATGGGAGTGGATTACATTGGATTATAGATACCATGGTTCTTCTATTGTACAAAAATAGTACAACAGTGGATCATGGTATGGCCATATGGCAATATTAAAAAAGTACAGAGTGTGTTTGTCTTTGCTGCTTCCAAGTCAGCGCAGAGATGGTAGCGGTGAGCTGAGCTTAAAATACAATTGGACATTGGGAGAAAAAAAGAGTAAAATCATTGGCGATTATTACTTCATGCAGCCCTGTCTGAATCTTATGTAGAGCAACTCCTGGACCATGTTTTAACACCAGTGGGTGATTAATTGTACTTTTAAGATCCTTCAGTCTATCATCTTTACCAAGCTATTTGACATATAATAGCTTCATCATATAATGCTGCAATTGCATAATTGCTGTTTTTTGTTTAATGTGTTTCGACATTATTTGGCATGACTGGGATTGAACCTGAGTGAAACGTACACAAAGCAGCACGTGCAAGAGACACACGATAAACAGGAGGCAGAAAGCAGAAACAGGTGCTGCAGTAGTTTTCTAATGAAAAAAGGTAACGGCTTGGTATTTATTTTTTAAGAAATGACATGTATATATTCAGTGTTAAATTATAGTTTCCAAGGAATATGGAATGGAGTGAAGGGAGCAGAGGCTGGGAGAGGAGGGTAACATTCAAATGAAAACAAATCAATCTGAAAATTATGTGAGGTATCTCATAAGTGGGCCTGAGAAAAGACCTGTTTGTTGGTTTTGATCTGAAACTTGGGAAGGTAGCTGTAGCTATTAAGGATTAAGATGTAACTATTATCGTCTGGGTAATCTCGATATTCCAAGTCAGTGTTTAATTATTTTGTTGATAGAATTGTACATTTCATTTGTGACATCTTAATGAAAAGTCACACATCCCCACATCCCCATTTGAACTGCAGTGTAACTTATGTATTCAAATATGAAGTTACTGCAGGTAAAGTACACTTAACTCACACACTCAAAACATAAAATTCTACCAAATTTCTCATCCTTGACCTTTATTATGTTAATATAAAGAAAACAAAATGCGCAAAATAAAACAATTCTAAACTTATTTACAAAAATATAGTAAAACAAAATACAGCTGTACCATACATACAACTAGGGCTCTCACTGCGCTTTTGCAGCTTCTTCTTTTAAGCACCCAAACAAAAAACAACTATCCTTAAATGGGATGTCTTTGGCAAATGTGGCAAATCATATTTTTAAAAACTTTTTTTCAAAACGTTATGTTACTCCATTTACAATTACTAACATGTCTCTGTGTGTAATTACGTCACCTAACAGCTGCTGCCTTCCCCCTTGCACGCCACTCTTACCTGCCAGCTTCAAGTCCACAGCAGACTTGCTCCCCAGGCTACAGTCCGCCGATATACACTCCTTGCAAAAAAGCCATCTCTTGTACAGCGGTATCGGTGCTATGCTTTAGTGCGAGAAGTTCCCGGGTTCGCGCCCACCTGTGTGGGAATTGCCTCGCCCTGTGTGATGTGCCTGCCTTGCGTTAACTGAGACTGCTACAATATATTATCAATCAAACTGGTACACATTGGCTATGATCAGTTTTTAACATTTTATTAATTACCGTACTTAATTATTTTGTTCATATTTTTAGCAGTTTAGTAATAATTCAGATTTGATAGAATATCCCATCTCTGACATTAGTTAAAATACAAACAAAAAAAACCACCTTACTGTGCTCTTACACAGGTGCCAATTTGAAAAGCAGAATTTCCGTACCATGTTTAAAAAATAAATAAAAATATTTAACCTTTGCTAAGGATAGGATTTGAAATTCTGTTTTGGCCATAGCCTTTCTTTTCAATGTTTCTTTGAAAACTGTTAGCTTGCTCAACTGCAAAGTGAGTTGAAACACACTATAGGGGAAATACTATAAAATGTGGTAAAATTACAAGAATAGATTTACCAACAACTGTCCAGTTGGTTGATCACTTCAGCTGCATAGACCTTCCTCAAAATTGTTCAATTAATTGAGTTTCCGTTCACCTACAAATATTACTGAATGCTTTTAATACCAGAGTTACTGTGTGTTTTTGTTATTGTTGTTTTATTTTACTTAATACATAATGAATTACAAAATATAAAATAAACATTACTGTTTTAGTTTGTGTCTGGTTTGTAATTTTAATAAATTGTACATTGATTAGTTATATGTGTATGCTGGCCGAGGAAAGAGACGAATGCAACTCAATTAAATTAAACTGATACTTATTATTGTAGTTGAATCCAACACTCTGCTGTGCTTATAATAACTTTATCAAGTTATGTGAGTGTAGTTCTTAGGAAGGCCCTTTTCATGCTCCAGATAAGTCAAAGTTGCTCTTTTACATGTTTAAACTGCCTGTACCTTTACCCTCACCACCCTCCACCAGTGTTCCCATACTGGGCCCCAACCATGTACCATGGTAGTACCATTGCATTCCAGTTGGATTGTGTAGCTGCAGTGCAGGTTAAAGGATGTTATAGTTGTTGTGAAGCTGTTGTGGTTTTTTTTCTGCTGTAACAACATTGGTAGACAAATAAAACATAACAAACAGAAATAGGAAATAATGTTTTGCAGATTCTGCATTGCCTGAATGCCCCCAAACTCCAATCACTGACTTGTAGTGACATTTTGCACAGAACTCCACACACAGATATGACATAGTTACATTTGCAGAACGTGGTACATCTCCATATGTGTAATTCTACCAGTCAAAGTCCGATCTTCTGGTATTGTACTAACCTGTCAGTTGATCACAATAAAAATGAATAGCAGAATGATTGTACAAGTCATATAATATAATCATATAATAATAAAAAAAATGTATTTCTGCTGCTTAAAGGCTCTATTAACTCCCAATAGAAGTCAGTCCATATCACAAACACCACTACACAATATGACTCACAGAGCTTTAAAGATAAAATAATTAAATAAAAAAATGGTGTTGTAGAAACACTATCTCATTATATCAATAACTACTGGCAATTTTCCTAGGTTAAATAATTATTTACTCAGAACACCTTACTTATAAACTGTTACTTCTTCCTTTCACTGAAATATCCTTGTACACTATTACATCTACATGATAAGCACTCATTTAAACAAAATTAACATTGGTTTGGACAATATCTTCAGCAGCCTCACATATTCGTCATAGTTATTATTCAATTAAACATGCAATTTGTGTAGAATAATAATAAAAATAAAGAAAAAAAAAACTCCAGTATTAGACCTGCCTGTTGCAACAACTGTCCATTGGAAAATGGATCAGAGATTTCCATTAACCTTATTGGTCAATATGGGGTCCCTAATCTCTGGTAAATTACCTTGAATGTTATCTTTCAAGATGTTTAATCTCTATTCCAAATCAGTCTGATGGAAAATATGTAAATACAGTATAAATGTATGTAATGTACCTTTTTTCCGCTTGATGAAAGTAACTTTATTTTAGTATAGCATAGTAACAGGCACTGTGCTCTCTGCTGTAAGAATGCTAGGAGGCTTTGAATAAAGTTTATGAACACTGTGAACAAGTTACTGAATTAATAGCACAATCTGCATTAACACATGTAGGCTACTAGATATGTTTTATTATTATTATTATTATTATTATTATTATTATATTATTATTATTATTATTATTATTACCTATGAACTAACCTAATACTGAAACTTACACAAATACATAAACCTGCACTCAAGACCCAAAGGCCTCTGAATTAACCATTTCAACTGGGATATTGTAACCTGGAAGCTGCCAGACCACACATGGAATTCTGAACAAACCGCATTACTCATGAAATATTGAGGAAAACGTTTGTATTAATTAGCAACAAAAACCAGTGCTGCATAAAATAAACAGAAACACTTTAAATGGTACGTTTTTAATGCAGCCATTTTGTAATAGCAATAAAACCCACATAAGAGGGTTTTACCGCCTTGTAAGGCCCTTGTTGTTATTGTAAATGCCCTCGCCTTTGGATTCTATTGCTTAAATAAGGACCTAGGATGTGGCTTCATCAGCAAAAGATAATGTTACTATGCGTCTTTCTGATTTATTTGTCAAGTCAAGCAAGGTAGGTGTTGGATATGATTGACATTCAACTTCCTTTCAATATTGCCCAGCCATATTGAAGGCTGTGTTTCAGCTGTTCAGAAAAAGTGTATGTTTAAAGTTATCACATTAAGTATACGCTGCTGAATTAACAGATTTTAATGACATTTAAATAAAAACCTGTGTCGACTAACTACTCTAATAGGTTAATTTTTTAAAATTATTATTATTATTATATGCTGTGCGCTTCTCTAAAATAAAAAAAAATAAAAAACGAAAGGTAAACATGATATAAGAATGCTGGTGACTATTCTTTTTGTTGGTGTTATCAAAAACTTTTTTTTTTTTTTTTTTTTAAATATACAAAATGTACAAAAAATAAATTGCTGCATGACATATTAACTGAGCTGGTTTGCCAGTGGATTAGTAAAAAAAAAAAATCTAAATGTTTGAAAAAACGTTGTACGCCGTTGCAGGTAAAGATGCCATTGGAATAGCAGTTTAGGACTCTCAGACCACTGGCAGTTTATTATAACTCCGAACCACAGTACAGGAGACATATACCATATAACTACTATTTTGCCCTCTGGGATATCCACACAGAGATAGGTAAAGTTATTACCCAGATTTCATCTATTAAAATATGTTTTAATGGTTGTTTGGTCTAATG
This sequence comes from Polyodon spathula, assembly GCF_017654505.1. Lineage (NCBI taxonomy): Eukaryota > Metazoa > Chordata > Actinopteri > Acipenseriformes > Polyodontidae > Polyodon > Polyodon spathula. Next base: position 43,119,765 of record NC_054538.1, read on the forward strand.
TTTAGATTCCATCCTTTCTCTAATGCAAACAGTAACAGGCAACATGAGCTGATGAATCACACTTCATTTTGGGCATGTTGACTATTGGCACCAAACACAGAGAGGAAAACCTAGAGACTGCACTGTTTTAGAAGCAAAAAATGATCATTCAAGCTGAAAGATATTTGCACTTGGAAGGCTACATCAGTTAACCAGCCCAAGCATCAGTCGCAGCACCCTCTAAACTTTTAGGAACATAATTGGCAGTCCTCTCCGGGTCTAGGGCTGAGACTGAAACCAATTTTGTATATGGAGTAAAAACAGATATTGCCTGCTAAAAAATAAAAAAAAGAAGAATTGTTAACCAAGATTCACAAACTCATATGTGTACAGATGTGTTTCTTAAAACGTTTACAATATTTGCTAACTACAAAAATAGTAGATTAAAAGACCAAAAAATAGATGAAAAAGCATCTGTAATACCTTGTGCAGCAAGCATTTGATAATTTTGACTTTTTCTATTGTTAAACACTCTTCAATTTGGCTTGAGATGATTAACTGTCATTATGGTCAATTATTTATCAGGTTTGTCTGCTGAATTGGGTTTTATCGCTTTAAAATATGAGTGCGAACTAGAAGGAAAAAAAAATACTGCAGCTTACAGTTAAACATTTCAGTGGTTAAAAACATGTTGCAATGTTACTTGCCATTTAATTGTTATCTGTGCTGCATGAAAGCACTGAATATCCCAATTAATTAATGTAGAGAAACTAAGCATAGTGCACAGAACATGAAGTTGACCTTTACCGTCTAGAGCCTTCGAAATGGGGTGGGATGTTCAAGCCATCATAGATCTAATGTAGCACAACGTTGTCTGCAGAAACTTGGGTGTGACCGTGGACGCGCTTGCTCATTGCAGCTTGTGATTGAAACTGCTGTCACCAGCATCCTGACAGTAATGAACATTCAGCTTAACGAGTGTGATTATGATTATTATAATTGATCTGTGATGTGCAGTGTGCAGAGGATCATTAAAAGTGGCCAACTTTTACAATGGATTAAAAAAGCTTTGGCTCACGGGATAATTGTACTTTTCCACCCCAAGCAGGATAAAATATACCTTTGCTGTGCACAATTACTAAGAGCCCATAATATTAGCCACCACTTAAGCTCTGGTCCAAAAGCAAGTGCCCTGCATTACATTACATCCTGAATGTATAGCATGCACAGCTGAGTGAGAAGATGGTTTCCTCTGCAAAGCACCTCTGGCCATGGGTAAGCAGGTTAACTACTCCACTTGTCTCTGTGGTGGAGGCTGTGCTAAAAGTGTCACGGTGTCACAGTAGCCAATTTGCAAGCTGTTTTGAGTAATTTGACGTAATGGCTTGGCTTTCAGCTAACAATAAAACTTGATTTAAAAGTTAGTGCATATCAGTGGTGAATGGTGTGACTGCATAAGAGCATTTTTAAAGCTTAATTTTTAAATTAATGCTTCCAATTTTTTAAGAACAAATACTGGGTTAGTTTATACTACAGAAATAGAGGCAAGTTTATATATTAAAGGTCCTTAACCCTAGCATTCATTAATGACTGATTTTCACTATTGAGCTGCTGTGATGGACAACCATCTGGCTTTAAATGCGCTGTATTCTAATATAGGAAGTTGTTTTTAAATACACAGGTATCAAAATGGCTTTGAATTTCAACTTAAAGTTACAGCTTCATATTTCTGAACACATATGAGATTTGGATTTCTTATTTGCTGGGTTACATACTGTATGTCCTAACTCTTATATTCATTTGTGTGCCTATGTGTTGTGTAAAGAGTTGTGCAGAACACAAGAAATGTAACCCACGTCAGTTCAGCCATGCTTACACACAGGGTGCACATTATACAAAAGGGTACATGTGACATTTTAAGGATTAAAATATGACTTCAGGTAAGATTTGACTTTGGCCTCAGACCTAACATGGCTGTCATTTTGCAATTATTGCATATGTATTTGTCAATACATATGCATTTTGTATGTATACATAATAATAATATAATAATAATAATAATAATAATAATAATAATAATAATAATAATAATAATAGAGGCATTCAATAGTGACATTTTTCCCCCTCAAAAGGCACAGCAGAGATCCAAACCTGTCAGTTCATGCTCCACCCCTGGAGTACAGGCTCTACTTTATATGCATGTTCACTCTAGCAACTGCCTCTAGTTCAAGTACTCCTCTGCTTAAGTAGTTCACCACCACTCTATCTCTCCTTAACTGAGACGCAATATCATCGAAGGTAAAGACGTTAATTTAGTTTCAATACTTATTGCAACTTCAGAATTTCTGGATCAAAGGGTAGTCAACTGTGGAGTTTGTCTGCAACTCTTAAATCATGGGATCCTCTGCTGAGTAAAAATCTTCCTCTTGGAGAATTCATGCTTGCTTTTTCTGTTTTTCATGAGCTTTTCTCTTTCTTGTTTTTGCTAATTAGCATCACACGAGACGTTTGATATTATTTATGTAATTGTTAAATTATTTTTTTGTTGAATTTTTTTTCTTACTGTGTTTTTTTTTGTGTTTTACAGACACCACGTGAAAGCCTGTCTGTAACACATGTGCAGTAAGAGCAGCTTCTGGGCTCGGCAGCACCGCGCAGAACCAAGATACTCACTTCGGCTTGTTGCTGCTTGCAATTATAACCACAGTATCTTGATGCCGTTTTAGTGACCCAGCAATTTTGGCATCACTATTGCGAAGGCTGTTAGTTCATTCTAACAAGCAGGTTTCCCTCAGTCTCATGTTGGTACTGACTGAGTGGTTTTGCCAGTGGCTTTTACAGGTGTGAATCCCTGTACGATGCCACCTGCGGTGACTGCGACATGGTGGACACATACCGAGCCATTACAGAGATCACCAACCCACTTTTGATCCCGACCTGGTACTGAACGAGGATCAAGTTTACCGCACCGGTGCCGAACCGACTGGTAGCTCTGACCCTTATCGAACTAGTGTTAAGTACGCCGAACCGACCTGATATCAACAGAGTGCCAAAGCCACCGAACTAGGACCGCACCAGTACCAAACCACTACTGAATGGGTGCCGAAGTCACCGAACCAGTACCGAGCCGAACCGGTACAGACCCTGTGCCGTGGTCACCAAACTGGTCGTGCTCGGGTCTTGTCTCGCCCGGTCGATATATAGCAGCTGTTCAACCCTATACTGTACATTGCATTGCTTGTTCTTTGCATCATGCCTGGATTCTCTCCCTGTGAGATATGCAAGGCCAGTTTGCCTATGGAGGACAAGCATGGCAGGTGCTCTTCCTGCCTGGGGCCAGACCATTCTATGGAGGCACTGGTTAATCGTAACTTCTGTGAATTTTTTGCCCCTTTCTCCAAGCGCGCTTGAGAAAAGACTATCATGCAGCTCTAAGGAACATTCTGTGTCCCTTCTGCTCAGCACTCTCCCCCATTAACCTCTCTTAGAGAGGTGGCTGCGTCCTCACCCAATGGCTCTGCGACAAGGAAGAGCGAACGATGCTACCAGGAAAGTAGCCAAGGCAGGAAAGCATCTTAAAGATCTTCCTCATCCTCCTCGTGCTTTGCCTCTCCTTCCCCTCCCTGCAGAAGATGAAGAAGAGATGCTGTTCCAGGCAATTGGTAGACTCAGTGCAGATGGAGAAAATCTAGCCAGCAATTTCCCACTAGGGAACTGTTCGTGGGGCACCACGGGGCTGTGAGCACAGATTGGCCACAGGATGACATACTGTCCATCGTCGCCTCTGAGGATGTGGCCTTCCCTTCAGAGGATGTGGAGTCAGAAGGCACATGCCCAGTGGTAAACCTCTCCCTGTCAGCAGAGCTTAGACTGCTAATGAAGAGCGCCACTGCAACCTAACAAGTGCCCTGGCCTACAGCTGCTGAAACAAGGCATTCATTTTTCATTTATTTATTTATTTATTTTTTTTAAAATAAATGTAGTAGTTGCCAGTTATTTTTGTTATTTTCTCACAATTTGAAATGCCCAATTATTATTTAGGCTCAGCTCACTTTTGATCCCTCAGGGGCGGGGTCACTACTGCATCACAGGCTCAAAGAGCAGCTTGGGTATACAAAATTCAAGATTTGGGTCTTTAGGAGGTAAATTGCCATTTCTATTATAGGGAACCAGCGTTAAAATAATAACCTAACGTTCCATTTGATTAAATTTACCCTTCATGTCCAACCATTGTTTTATCTCTTATTTTGAGTAGCTTTGCCCTTTATTTAACCCTGTCATTCATGGTTAAATAAAGGACAATATTTTGCTGTAGTCTTACATGCCTATTAAGTAATACAATTTCAAACTAACATTACAGTGGTGGATTATTTTCTGCTGAACAGAATCCAAAAACTTGTCAAACAACATATAACACAGATTTCTGCTTGGTATACTATATGCTTGTGCCAAAGTGTGTGTTATGTGTTGCGTGAGGTGTGTTATGTTGGTGTATAGATATTGCTGCATGGGATATAAATGGGTCTGTGTAGCACGAGTGATTTAAAATATTTAATAATATGTGAGTATGGGGTTGCACAAATTAGTTAATGTGCTGGGATTCAAGTGAATAATTAATTAGTAATTGAATCCCGGCACAGCAATATATATATAAATGCACGTTTCACTCACTCGGGGTTGTGTGTTTGGTGGAGGAGAACGGGTGTGGAGAAGGAGAAACTAAAAAGTAAAGTCAATTAAATTCAAGCATACAATTGCTATTTTGTGCTGGAAGGACCAGCACGATACTTGTGTGTTTGTTCGGACACATCCATTTTGTTTGTCTGTTTATTTTGGCATCAAGTGCAGTGTCCTTTTTTTTGTTTAAACCTTTTATTTTGTTCATTTGTTAAACTATGCAACCGCGCAATTCACATTTCACCCGGCAGTACTGTGTGCTTCTATTGGGTCTGACGTCACCACTACAGCCTGCTTGTCACAATGCTATATTAGAAAATGGATCAGAGATTTTCTTTAACCTGATTATGGATCTCATATTGACCAATCTATGGTAAAGAACCTTGAATGAATTATTTAAACTATGTTTGATCACTGTTCCAAATTAATCTGCTGTGCTCTCTTCTCTAACAAAGCCAGAAGGCTTTAAATAAACTTTATGAACACACTGTGAAGTTACTGAACAAACAGCATGGTCAGCATGAACACTGTAGACTACGAGATATTTTTAGTTTCTTTTTTTTTTACTTTCACTAATTCATTTTAGGACCTAACAGTAACTTAAATACTGAAACCTATGCAAATACACAAACTTGTGCACGGAAATCCTAATTAAAAAATAAAAGGTTCTATTCTTTTATGTGTTTTACATTTTTTAAAAGGTAGATAAAAACAGTTCACAAACAATGTTCAATTTTGTGTACAATGTACCTGAACCGAAGAACAACCTAAGTAGAAGATTTCTTTTAGTATTGAGTTTTTATTTAGGCTATTGGAAATACCCATGGCACATCCTCAACCATAGGGAAGGATACTGAAGCCATAGGGAAGGCTACCAGAGCACAAATGAAATTCTAAGCAAGTCACATTACTCATGGAATATTGAGGAAAATGTTTTTATTCATTAGTAACAAAAACTATTGCTGCATAAAATCACAAAAAAACCCAAATGTAGCCATTTTCTAATAGCAAAAGAACACTTAATGTATTTCACTGCACAAGGCTGGCCTTACCAGATGGAGGGCTTGCCCTCTTCTTCGGGTTCTATTTATTAATAAGAAGTGCACAGTATATTCTAGTATTCTAATATATTATAATACACGAAATGTGTGTTTTATACAGGGTTTTAACACAAAGCAGCTCGGTCCTATGCATTAGAAACAGGGTGTGTGTTGTATTTATTAAATAATATAGTCATTTAAAATCAAATCTTTAGGTATCTTTCCACACAAAAACCCTGGTGAAAAATGTTTATAGTTTATATGTAATCAAACAATAAAAACAAAAAGACTTAAGTCAAGCCAATAGTAACGAGTCATCACAATCTCCATGTCTTGGTTAAACACGGGTGTCAGATTCATTTCATTTGGCGGGCCTGATCCGATACCCAGGCGCTTGGCATGGGCCGGGTGATAGTTATAAAATTACAAAGACGAACCCAAGACCACAAAGTTATTGTATTTAACAAATTATCATACATATCATATTTACACCCCTAAATAGAACATATTGATTATTTTACTTACCATCACCTCTTAGAACACGTGTGCAAACTTGCCTCCAGTGAGCTCCTTCACATGAGCAACACAAATTGTCATGTTGCTGTGATTGCTGACGATCGCTGACCACGTGGGTGAGACAGCAATGCGTCAGCTGAATCGAGTTACGACACCAGTGATACCAGAACAAGGTTCTGTAGTGACAAGTGTCATCGTGTCTTTATCCGTGAAGAAGAGTACTGTGTGCTTCAAGAGAAATTGGGAATTTCGTATTTCTTTGAGAGCATGAATGGAAAGTTAATGAGCTTTATTTGTAAGCAACATGTGTCAGTTGTGAATCAATACAACATTAAAAGAGACTATGAAGCAAACCATGGCAAGAAATATGATAAATATACAGGAATGGTACGTGAAGATAAATACTCTAAATTAGCACATTGAAAAAGCAGCAATTTATGTTTACTAATGCTTGTAGCATAAAGGATGCTGCTGTTAAGGCAAGCCATGTGATTGCTCACAAAATAGCTGTTTCTTCAAAACCATTTCCGGTATGAGAATTGTGGAAGACATGTGCTAAAAGCTGCTGAAATAGTGCGTCCTGAGAAGCAGCAATCTTTCTCCATCAAGAATATCAACAAATCAAAATGTTAATCTCAATTTAACTCGATACTCAAGCTATGCTCAGCCCAGTCATTTGATCCAGATGTTGATGCGCTGGTTCAAGCAAAGGTTCCAGGTATCAGAAACAGCAGTAGCTGTCACTAATGTTCTTTATCAAAGTAGACAACACATTTTCTTTAAAAGAACCACTGTCCTTGTTGTGTCTTTGCAATAACCAAAGTGGTCATAGACATGTTTTCATAAAGTAATACATTGGTTTTTAACTTGAATAAACACTTAAAATAAATGTTAAAAAAGGGCATTGTACAATGGAAAAAACAAAACAATATTTACTCACTTTTTTTCTTTTTTTGCATTCCTCTTAACAAAAACTAGGATTGCATCATGAAAGAATGCAGGTATGACTTGCATCATAATATTTCAGACAGAAACGGACCCCGAATGTAGCAGCAGTAAGAATCCAAGCGTACAACTTTTATCTTCCAAAATGGAGTGAACAGCAACACTCATCAGTGCTTTGGGCTGATCTTAGCTGAAAGTCAGAGCGCATGAGGAGAACGCCCCCCACTGCTCCGTGCCTGCGGGCAGCTCAGATTTTCAGAACACCGACCTCTGCAACAGTATACTGTATATAAAATCTCACACAGATAAAATCAATTCTGGTGGACACTGACATTTATGTATTTATTTATTTATTTTTACCTTCAAATACATGTAAAAAAAAAGTTAGTTTGGATATTTGTCCCAGCACTATTTTTTAACCTGAATCCTAGTGAATAAAACAAACGATATGTATGTTTCACACCCCTAGTTTAACACTTGGGTATCCACCATTTCAAACGGTCTAGATGGGTAATGAGAGATTTAATACAAATATTACTGTGGTTGCAATTAACGTGAAAACTGAGATACTTTGAAACTAAATATTATGTAAAACTACAACCATACGCTACTGAACTGTTTTATTTTAGTGCAGTCCCAAAGTACACTATACTACACTAGCTAAGCGTAATAGCCAATTATTTAGCAAAAATATAATTTAAATGCATCAATGTATTTATATTCCTGGTACATGGTACTTTACACGAGCTGTAGCTGACTTTGCAATCTGAAACCATATATGAAAATCTAGTCTATTGCAGTTACAGTGCATGGTGAGAAATGTATTTCAAAAGTTAACACACATGTCTCTAATCAGGAACTTGCTGGCAATTATGCACAAAAGGTTTGTAAGGCAACTAGTTTTGTATTTTATGAAACACTGATTTTCAACTCTTCAATTTCTCTGTGGGAAAGCACTGTCCCTTGATGATGATCCAGGGCTTTGAAAAATAAATTGATTCTAAAGAGGAAATTAGATGGTACTCATTACACTGTCTAACTAGCAATCCAGTGTCATTTGTCTGTCGCTTGATGAATGTCTTGCTTTCTCCTACCTTCCTTGTTTAACAATGAGAGTTGCACATTTGTGGCACAGAAGGGAAACCTTCCTTTTAATGAGCCTGCACTGCCCATCACTTTTTGGATTGATTCAGAGAAAGATAATAATGTATATGGTGATTTTCAAGTGCATTTCTGATTAAATTACACCCAGCCCCCCCTTTTTTATGTTTACACCGAAAAACACTGTTTATAGAGGCCAGTTTATTCATTGTTTAACATTTATCAGGAGCTATCAGAATTTTGTGATTTATTTCAGTTGTAAAAGGAAAATAATCTAGTGCCTGAAAGATGATTAAGAATATGATGATTTTTTCAGCACACTTCTAGTAATATTAGTATCTGATCTCTCATCATTTTTTTTATTTTTTTATTTAGTCGTAGCCAACGTTTTTTACCTCGGTTTTCTCCCCAGTTTGGAATGCCCAATTAGAACGAGGGAAGTGAGGGTGCTGAGGGGGGGGCTGGGCGGTGCAGTGGCAGTGCAGCTGCACTCAACTTTTCTCCTGATAACCTTTTATGTAGAGGCATGATAGATCTGCAATGCTGACAATAATAATTGTGAATTAACCGTTTAAACCAATTAGCATTGTATGTGGCCGCTGACATTTAGTTTTTCAACCAATTAGCAGTAAGCATTGCCATGTGAGGGCGGGTATCCATTCTTTCAACCTATCAGCACCAATCATCTCGTATCAGCTGGTTTTGTTGTGATTTTTGTGCTCAACAATATATTCTTTGTAGCATCCAGCATCATATTTTAAAAAACCCTGACTAAAGAATATTTTAGACTGTTAACATATGTCATTATATTTATCAATAAACAAGCAATATTATAACATTGTAGTGTTCCTTTTCACTTTTCAGCACCAATCCAGGTTTCTTATGCAATTTATTTATAACTTGCTTGATTTTTTTGAGGATGCAACATCGATAATGGATAATTGCAAAGCATATGACATGGTTTATTTAGATTTCCAGAAAGCTTTTGACAAAGTCTCGCACAAAAGATTAATTCTCAAACTGAACGCAGTTGGGATTCAAGGAAACACATGTACATGGATTAGGGAGTGGTTAACATGTAGAAAACAGAAAGTACTGATTAGAGGAAAAACCTCAGAATGGAATGTGGTAACCAGCAGTGTACCACAGGGATCAGTATTAGGTCCTCTGCTATTCCTAATCTACATTAATGATTTAGATTCTGGTATAGTAAGCAAACTTGTTAAATTTGCAGACGACACAAAAGTAGGAGGAGTGGCAAACACTGCTGCAGCAGCAAAGGTCATTCAAAATGATCTAGACAAGATTCAGAACTGGGCAGACACATGGCAAATGACATTTAATAGAGAAAAGTGTAAGGTACTGCACGCAGGAAATAAAAATGTACATTATAAATATCATATGGGAGATACTGAAATTGGAGAAGGAATCTATGAAAAAGACCTAGGAGTTTTTGTTGACTCAGAAATGTCTTCATCTAGACAATGTGGGGAAGCTATAAAAAAGGCTAACAAAATGCTCGGATACATTGTGAAAAGTGTTGAATTTAAATCAAGGGAAGTAATGTTAAAACTGTACAATGCACTAGTAAGACCTCATCTTGAATATTGTGTGCAGTTCTGGTCACCTCGCTATAAAAAAGATATTGCTGCTCTAGAAAGAGTGCAAAGAAGAGCGGGCTTAAAAGGCATGTCATATGCAGACAGGCTAAAAGAATTGAATCTGTTCAGTCTTGAACAAAGAAGACTAAGTGGCGACCTAATTCAAGCATTCAAAATTCTAAAAGGTATTGACAGTGTCGACCCAAGGGACTTTTTCAGCCTGAAAGAAGAAACAAGGACCAGGGGTCACAAATGGAGTTTAGACAAAGGGGCATTCAGAACAGAAAATAGGAGACACTTTTTTACACAGAGAATTGTGAGGGTCTGGAATCAACTCCCCAGTAATGTTGTTGAAGCTGACACCCTGGGATCCTTCAAGAAGCTGCTTGATGAGATTTTGGGATCAATAAGCTACTAACAACCAAACGAGCAAGATGGGCCGAATGGCCTCCTCTCGTTTGTAAACTTTCTTATGTTCTTATGTTCTTATTCTGATTTAGTTAAACACAAGTTGTAGAAAGTAATCATACTCTGTATTTCTTGTGCAGCTGTCTCCCTGTTGTATACTCATTGTTTAGTACATTGTATACCTTTTTGTAACTGTTATTGTAGTTATTGTGTTTTAATCAATACACATGAAAATTGAAATAATCAATGTTAAGATGGGCAAACATATAGGGTAGATCAAGAAGAGATTATGGGCCCAATCTTCGAAAGGTTTGCGCACCGTGTAGAGGGGTATGCGCGTCGCAAATGGCCGTTGTGCCAAAGTTGTGCCAAGTTGCCATATTCAAAATGTCCTTTTGCGCATCACAATACATTCTGCGCTGTGCAGAAATAAAATGCATGCATCGTGCAATATGGGGGGAGTGGCCGACAATATGCGTGATCCTGGTATATTCGAAGGTATGCACCAAGCACAAAACCAGGTTTGTGACGTGCAGAATAAGGATTGTAAAAGGACTGCATTAACTCCACGCACATTACCATTCCAGCACTGACTACAAACAGGCAACAATGGTAAATGTGGGTAGCATGCAGCGTGTCTGTCGACATGTGGATGTGAATGATGCAAGGCACACCCAGCAACAGCAGCCCTGACATAGGCGAAGATATGCTGAAAGGGTGCACTGGCCTCGGCACACATTTGAGGAGCTCAGCAATGAGCAAGTCCTGTCCAGGTATCATCTCGACACATCTATGTCACATGCTGCATGATGACCTGGCCAGAACAAACTTGTGCAGTCATGCCTTGTCTGAGCAATAGGTAGTGTTTGTCTGGATGTATATCCTGGCTACCGGGACCTTCCAGAAGGTAGCAGGTGATACAGCGGAGATCACCCAGTCAGCTGTGTCCCACCACCTCGACCGGTTTATAACCTAGTTGCTGCGACGTGCTGAGGAACAAATTAAATTCCCCAGTACCAGAGCAAACACTGAGGAGATAATGCAGGGTTTTTATGAGGTCGTGCACCTGCCACGCGTGGTAGGTGCAATTGACTGCACCCATATTGCTATCCGGGTACCTGTTCCAGTTGTCCTGTTCTATCAGGATTCCAATTGTATTCGGAATAGTGGAAAATTTTAATAGCTATTCCATGCCATGTAAACAGGGTATTCTGAATGAATCCGTCTGTATTCTGGATACCAGTATTCCAAAAACGTGATACCGAATACCCACTTCGTATTAGGATACTATCAGGATACTAGCCCTACTAGCCCTTATTCAGAAAACCAGTTTTTTTTCTAGACATACGATTCAGCGTTTTATAATCTATAATATATAAGACGATGGCTTGTGTGCCCAACAAAGCCTTTGCAAAAACTGTGCACAAATATATTAGTACTTGTATGACCCTGTCACAAAGACGGCCGCAGTGGGTGACGACAGACCAGAAACAGGAACTGACTCAGAACACAGGTTTTGGAATGGTGAAGGCGCTGATCCACAGTTTAATAATGAAACAGACAGAAAATAAAAGGTTTGTAACAAAAACAGCACACGGCACGTGAGGCCAAAATAAATAGAAAAACAAAACGAATAGACACTGACAAAAACAGGGTGGATGAACGCTACACAAAACAATTCATATTTATAATTACGCTTCTCTCTCTCTCTCTCATTCAACTGGAGTCGCGGTACAACTGCACGTGAATTAATAAAATGCAATTCCCTGTGCTCACATATTACATTTTACTTGCACGTGAAGTGCTGTGCAATCCTCGTGCCTAAATACAAATATATATTTTAAACATTCATGTTACACAGACCCGTTTATATCCCGTGTACCAATGACTATATACCAACATTTTTAACACACCACACGCAACATAATAGAAAATACACACAGGGGCAGGCACTTTGTCACAGACCCCAAACTGGTTGCCGACTATGTAATAGTTTTTTAGTAGATCAGCAGTCAATACCAGGATACCTAGCCAAGCAGGTAGCAGCAACTCAATCAGACAAGAAGAACAAGTACACAATACAATTACGACACAGGCAAATCATATTTAAAACAATAACACTATGTAACACAATTTTTGTTCCTGGGTAGTAAGTGTTATTTCCTAATTGCTTATGCCTCAAAAGTATAGAAAATGGCTATTATTCCACACAGACTTTGCTTTTGTGACCAGGACAGTGATATTTCAAAATATCACTATTTCCCATGGGAAAACGGGCAAATGTGTGTCTTTTCGTTCACATAAAGTCAGAAAAAAACAGTAAATACAGTATAATCGTAAATCTCGAAAAACAACTCACTTCTAAATCTTTTGTAGTCATTTTTGTATTACTTTAGTATAAATACATGTTAATTTGGATTCATATGTTGTTTTCTTCTGACTTTATGTGAACAAAAAGACACACATTTGCCCATTTTCCCATGGGAAATAGTGATATTTTGAAATATCACTGTCCTGGTCACAAAAGCAAAGTTTGTGGGGAATAATAGCCATTTTCTATACTTTTGAGGCATAAGCAATTAGGAAATAACACTTACTACCCAGGAACAAAAAAAATGATAATAATTGTTACACGGTGTAATCACAGTACACAGAAGCAGTCAACTATTTAAAACAATTACAACTCTTAGTCATGAAATCATGTAGTTTACTCTTAATTTGCAATAGAGGTATCTGGGTCTGCAGCTTTAGTTTGGACTGGAACTCATTCCAGGACCATTGGGCATAATAAGCAAAGGATCCTTTACAAGCCTTTGGGATTTTAAAATGCAAAAAAGAATGAGATCTGAGGCTATGGTTACTATGGGAAGCTATAAGGTATTCATTTAAATAAGTATATTCATATAATTTACATTGAATAGCCTTATATACCAGTATATACCAGTGCTTCAACCTTGGCGTTATCAGTACATTAATTTGAAAACTTGACGCCTAGCTATGGAGCCAGTTGTGTATTTAAATGGTCCGTATTTATGTGTGCACAATGTTTTGCGTGGTCTCGTCTGCTGTCATGTCGGTACATACTGTGGCAGCATCAATGATAGCAGCTTGTCGCATTACTAATGGTGACTGTCCATCATTCTGCATTCTCGCTTGGCTGTTGTGTGCAGTTGCTATATTGGTAGTGAATGCGCAGACGGTTTTGCGAGACACAAACAGATTTGCGAATTGCTCAAAAAAACTGCTATATTCCAATGTCTCGCAATTGCTTTGTGCCATTTTGGAATATCTCTCATTTTGTGCCAAAGCACTATTTTTTTGCGAGGCACAAATTTATCGAGGGGATTGCACGAAGATTGAAGATCGGGCCCTATATGTCTCAGAAGTGCTGAATAGCAAATTTCAAGCCAACAGTCAAGGGGGTACATGCTTTAAAAAGAGCCCAACGCTGAAATGGTTTCATTTTGTATTTACTTTTTTCTAACTCTATGACCTGTTCAATGGTCACAATTAATGTAATTTTGACATGTTCCAATATTTGCTTGTTTTTGCAGTTTCTCTTGTGCACTTATTTAATATATTAAACATGTATTCCAACACAAACTCAGTATTTTTGGTGAACTATCAGTAAACATTATACTGGACCAGTGGATTTTTCTAGCCATTAGCCCTGATGGCTAGTGGATGGAAAAGCTCATTTCAAGCCCTTAAGTATACATTCTTCAAATACATACTGCAGAAACCATCCAATAAAAATACCTTTGCTTATTTAAATGTATAGCTACTATATCAGGGATTGCCGTGCCTGTCATGTCACCGTTCTGATGTTTAAAAGTAATGCAGGCAGACAGGGTGACAATAACTGTGAAGTCTGCTATACGCTGCAATTAGTTTGTTAGTTAATGTAGCCTTGATGAGGGACCCTCATCAACCTCCTCATGCAGATGACCAAAGGCCCATGTTTGCCTTATCACCACCAGGGCTAACAAATTGAAACACCAGGCTAATTATAGCAGTTAATGAAATGCCTGCAGTGGTTATGGCATGTCGCAAAACCTTTCCTTCAGCTCAGTTTAGAGTTTCATCAATCACTTTTTTAAACTGATGCAGAATTGCTTCTGCCCAATGTCTGGCATTTTTAATGTTGCCTCTGCAACTGTTTTTTTTCTTCCCCCTTCCTTTTTTTTTTCTTTTTAATTATTGCAGGTATAAGGATAGTGGCCCTTTGAAAATGTTGTTTAAAATGATGTTGCATTACTGCCTTCTCTAGTTAATAATGTGCTGGATAATGCATCAGAATGATTTGTCTTATATATGGATGTATTTAAATCTAAATAGTATTTATAATGAGAAATAAATAAAAAACTAAAAACATAAACTAGAATGGTTGTAGTGAGGATACACAGTAAAACTCTGAGTCAAGTTGCCCTCAGATAAAAAGGTATTACAACCCTGACTTGTGAACTTGCAAGTGAACAGCTGTTCTACATTAATGACAGTTTTATGTATTTATTTAGTTATTGCCAATTCTTAATGTAATAAACTAGGAGCCCTATGTTCAAGCAAGTGCAACAGCTAAGGTAACAAACAAATCGGAACGCTATAAAAAAAAAACACCAAGAAACAGCATATCATCATTTATCACTCTGAGTAGTTTCAATAATTTTATTCCTCAGAAAATGTCCCCTTGCACATACTTCAAAATTAGACAAAAAATCCCTCTTCTCCGTTCCACTTGTTTCTGGCTAATTGTAACACTAATTGTGTCTTAAAACTAAAGTGATGAGTTCCAAGCATTAGCAATTCCATGTTATTATGAGGGTGCAAATCCATGTTCAATTCTGTAGTCCTCAGTTTCTGCCAAGATTCTTATGACATGCAAGTTCATTTTCAGTTGCAATGTGGAATTTTCATGATGCTTATGAGGATAAAACAATCTAAAATCATGGTCTAGGATTTGTTAATGGGCAATGTCTTCAGAACCGCTCACCCAACTTGAAAATTTGCTTAGGCATAACTATAGGAATTGTTCCCATGTACTATACAGTAGAACCTGTCATATCTGATTTAATTGGTTCCTGGGGTCCATTGGATATGTGAAAATATTGTATCCCAGAGGGAGCCGCGATACAACACTGTAGTTGCTTTATTAAGGTCAGGGCAGTATACATTAACCATTTCAGCAGGTACAGCAGTGGGTCTAAAACACCAAAGTATGGTACTGCACATATACAATACAAAGAAAATCAGTCAACCTGACTGCAAAACAAAGGACTGCAATACAGTATTTGGCAATTTACCTATTCATCCTCTCTATTTGCAAAACACAGGAAGGATTTTCACAAAAGAAAATACATTTGCATCAACATTCTCTAAAAACTGGAGTATTGCTGTACCTTTAATCCGAGTCCGATGTTTAATCTAACCAGATCTAGCATCTCTAGCACCAGAATCCTACACGCATACTGGACGACAAAAAAAAAAAAAAAAAACACACACACGATTGAAAATCCTGCATAAGGATTTGATAAATGAGACAGCTAAACTTTGTGGATACAGCTAAGACTGGAGTGTAATGAATACCTTAGCGCTCCGAATATAAAATCACACTATAATCATTGCATATGGAGTGTGCAAAGTTAATCTCTCTATGGTGTAACAATTTCTACTTTACAGGTAAATCTAGACAGTGCTTTACATTATTAGAACACGTGCAGTGTAGTTGATGCACATTGAGATCAACAGTAGATGCAAAGCCTTCCTCTGTTGATTCATTTTGAAGCAGTATAATTTGTGTTAGCATCTTTCAAGCAATAAACAACAAAATACTATATATTTCCATTGAAAAAACAGCACCCCTCTTTGTTTATTTGAATATACACAGTGGTAGCCATGACCAGCTATGAAAAATGTTGAAGTATGGCTCAATAGTCTGCACAGTAAAATTGACATCTGGTAAGGATCTTAGCAGTGGAATTTTGAACCAGCTGCAATTGGTTTATGGCACATGACGGAAGACCACCATAGAGAGAGTTGCAGTAGTCAATTCAAGAGGAGATGAATGCATGATAGAGTATCTCTGCATCTGGGAGGGAAAGGTAGGGACGGATGTTTTGCAGGTGGTAGAAGGAGGATTTGACTACAAAGGAGATTTGGGCATCAAAGGAGATGTTACTATTCAGTCTACCAGGCTTTGCACAGTGGGGGAAGGCAGCAACAGACAGTTTCTGAGGTTCAAGGCAGAGATATTGAGATTCGTGAGTTGACTTTTCAACCTACTAGAATAAGTTGAGATTTGTTAGTGTTGAGCTAAAGAAAATGGGCAGATATCCAGGCCTCAATGTCTTGGATGCAGGACATCCAGGGTCGAGTTTTAGGCAGAGCTGGGTGTCACTTGTGTGAAACATGAGGCTGTGTTTGTGGTTGAGGTGACCCAAGGTAAGCATGTAGATGTTGAAGAGAAGAGGCCCAAGAACAGACCCTTGAGGGACACCGCAGGTGACCATGTTTCCGTCACCACTGCTTCCATCATAGAAGACAGACAGCATGCGTCCAGATAGGTAAGAGGACAGCCAGGAAAGTTGATTTCAACAATAGGCTGGGCACATGAGTAATGGAGAGAGGAGAGAAGGAAGAGAGAGCAGGAGTGCAATCGAAGTGGAGTCAAGGTGGTTAGGTACTATACGGAGTTTGTGGCAGGAGAGTGTAGAATAAATGGAGTTGATTTTGTTTTTTGAGATTGGAGATATAAAGACTCCTGGTGATGAGCAAATCCAAGTGTGTCCACGGGTGTAAGTGGGGACGTTGACGGATTGAGAGAGCCCAAGACAGTCCAGGAGCGTGACAAAGTCAGTCACTACAGGGGAAGAAGGCAAGTCTACATGAATGTTGAAATCACCTAGGAGTAGAAATTTGTCAGTTGAAGTGCAGATTAGGGGGGAGGAATTGTGAAAACTCTCCAATAAAAGCAGCTATTCTTTGGTAGACGATAGATAACAGCAAGGGTGAGGGACATGGGAGAGGGGAGCTTGATAGCGAGATGCTCAAATGAAGAGAAGGCTGGCAAAGAGAGAGTTGAGGCAGCAAGCACAGAGTTAGCAATAACAACAGTGTCCCCACCTCTAACAGTGAGGCGTGGCTTGTCAAAGAGTGAGTAGCCATTTGGGGTGGATAGATGTAGTGAGTGCTTATCATTTTCAGAGTGCCGGGTTTCTGATAGACAGAGAAGAGCAGGCAGTACAGGGGGAAAGGGAGTTAGTAGTGGTATCTGAAGAAAGTACTTACCAATGTTCATTCTAGGAGGGGAGAAAGAGTGAGCACATTTTATTCTGAGGGATTGTGGCAATGTTGCCCCACCCCTGTATTTCTGTGTTGTATGTTGCTTGTGGTGTTTTAATGTTGGTATATAGTCATTGGTACACGGGATATAATATGGGTTATGCGCACACGTGATTAAAATGTATATTTGTATTTAGGCACGAGGATTGCACAGCACTTCACGTGCAGGTAAAATGTAATAATATGCGAGCACAGGGAATTGCAATTTATTAAGTCACGTGCAGTTGTACCAAGACTCCAATTGAATGATTGATTAGCAATCGAGTCTCGGTACAGCTGCATAAAGGCAGCATGTTTGAGTGGAGAACGGGATTGGAGACAGAGGTAACAATTATAAGAATAGTTCAAATATCAGCTCACCGTGTTTGTCTGTGTAGTCCATTTTTGTTTGTCTCTTTATTTTGGTGAAAGTGCCGTGTCCTGTGTTTTTGTTTGTCTTGCAACCTTTTATTTTCTGCTCTGTTTAATTATTAAATGCTGAGCGAAAACAATCGCTCAGCTTCACCATACTCCAGCTCTCTGTTTATTCTGTGTTGGTTCCTGGTTCTGGTCTGATGTCACCCACTACAGCCGTCTTTGCGACAGGGATCCAGACTTTTGGGGCTGGCATTCTGTTTACCAAGACACTGTTTACCAAGTTATACTATCCTCAACATCTAAAGCCATATACTTAACACAATATTCAAATCAACCTCACAATTCAACACAGCCCAGCACAGTTAAGAAAATGTAATTACAATTATTAAGTGCAGGGTAGTACCTTAGCAAACAACAATTTTAATTATCAAATTAACTGCAATCCACTTACCTATTTAGATGTTGATTCAACTAGCAGCACAGATTTCCACCAACGAGTAGGAGCACACAGCATGTGTATCTTCAGTTACAAACTCAAACTAATAATTAAAACATTATGTATACTATGCTATTATTGATATACATCTATTTTAGTTGTTTTATTAATGTGTATCTGTAATAAAATGACATTTGTAAAAAATAAAATGAAAAGTTAAAAAATAAAAAGATTTTCACAAGGCTTTACTTTTACCCCATACATGAAAAGGGAGACAAGAAAAGCGATCACAGATTTTTTTTAAATATGATGTTTTCTACATCAAAGTACGACACTGGATAAATCCATTCCATTCATTCTATGTCAACCACTCAATGCATTCCCCTACCCCAGACAATCAACTCAGCATATGCAATTTTTTTTAGCTACTGAACATGTGGGCTACATCTACAGTTTTTTTTTTTTTCTGAATGAATGACCATTTTACAGCTGGAGTTAACACTGCCTCTGACCTCTTCTAAAACAGTGGCATAGCTGACATCCTAGTATTTTGCAGAGGTTTATGCCCAGGTTACAATTGTTGATGTGATGGCAAATGTAATTTATAACTAATCTGTTATTGTTTGTTGCACTAGAAGAATAATCTAACTCAAAGCTTTGGTTCAACATACTACAGCTTCATTTTTCTGTCTTGGGAGTGGGTGAAAGCCGGACCTATGCAAAACTGCCAGGGCGTCTTGAAAACTACCACACAATTATTTAGTCATTATAGTCTACACATAGTAAAAAGAGTGTAATGAAAAGGGAGAGGGACATGTCACCAGTGTAAATGAAATGGAAGCGGGACATGTCACCAGTGTAAATGAAAAGGGGGAGGGGCATGTCCCTAGTGTAAATGAAAAGGAAGAGGGGCATGTCCCCAGAGTAAATGAAACGGAAGAGGGACATGTACCCAGAGTAAATAAAACGGAAGAGGGACATGTCCCCAGTGTCAATGAAAAGGAAGAGAGGCATATCCCCAGTGTAAATGAAACGGAAGAGAGACATGTCCCCAGTGTAAATGAAAAGGGAGAGGGACATGTCCCCAGTGTAAATGAAAAGGGAAAGGGACATGTCCCCAGTGTAAATGAAAAGGGAAAGGGACATGTCCCCAGTGTAAATTACGCCTATGATTAGGCTATGCAGTAGATCATCTTGTATCCATCACTGTAAGATAAGATACCCTTAACCGATGGATCCGTAAAAGCAAGGGATTAATAAAATGACTGTACCGTTAAAACTTGAAGCAAAATTTGTTTGCCGACCCCAGGTTGCTTTCTCTAGTTAATACGCATGGTGCAAAAACATGTCAGATTACTTTGACATAGACTTGGTGCTTTTTGGAATGCTATTTTGTAAATTGTCAAATACTGTATTGCAGTGCTTTGTTTAGAAATAATTTTCACTGATTTTCTTTGTATAGTATTTGTACAGTAACATACTGTGGTGTTTTAGACACACTGATTTACCTGATATTGTTAATTTATAATGCTCCTGATGTTAATAAAGCAACTATATAATGACTCTCTCAGGATAGGATATTTTTTACATTTCCAATGAACCCCTGGAACCAATTAAATTAGATATGACAGGTTCTACTGTTGTTTATTTGTCTTGTAGAAGTGCAGTAAATTTACATTTCATTAGCCTCCAGTACCTTGCTTTTTTCCCTGATCTGCCCAGGATGCAATGGACATATTAAATACATCCTGGCTTAAGCCAGAATAAAAATAAATAAATATATAAACAAATAAATAAATAAAATCACTGACCTACATTCACAGGATACAAGTTATGACGAATGTGCATACTGTATGACTTCAATTTTCCACATGCCGATTATAAGATCAGTGCCACTGCCATCTTAAGACTATATAAACTGTTGTGCTTTTAATTATTGTTGGACTTTCGTGCCTTATTAAGTTCAACACTCTTAGTTTCCTTTTTCCACCTTTCATACATATATTAACAAATACAGGACTGTATGATATATCACCCAGTCTATATGTCGCAGGTGTCAGGATCCAGTATAAATCTGCTATATATCGAGGGCCGCAATATATAGAGAAAAAGCAAATAGGCTAACAAATAAATACTGTTCAAAGTACTGGGTGTGTCAGGGTCCAGTATAATTCCTCTATGCAACCAACTTTTTCGCATTTTTCGTTTAGAAAGCAGCACACTGTTTTAATTGTACTGCGGAGGGTAATTGCTTCTCATCAACTTCAGTCTACAATTAATTTTGTGAGTTTTCCTATCCTTTATCAAATGCACAAACCCGCTGCATTGAAATAATACATTCCCAACAACAACATAGGAGGCTTGTTGCTAGGGAACTGATGTCACTGCCTTGTGGCTTTTGCTAGTGCATTGCTGCCACACGTGAACACCTCGTTGGCTAAAATAAAAACCGCTTCAGCAAGTAGATATTTAATTTGCTTTGTGTTATTGTGCAATGCATGTGTATATGACAACAGTACAATATTAATGTTTTGCTTTTAATTGTTTTGTATATTGTTGATTGATTGTGATGTTCAGTACGAAATAAAACAAACAGTAATTCTAAGTGCCTATGTATATTGCAGGTAAGGCATACTCAGTTAAACAGTAAAAATGGGGAGTCAACTCCAGGACCGTGATATATCCGAATTCGCAGTATAGAAAGGGGCGATATAACGAAGGGCGGGTGTGCTACAGAGTAGTGAATAATTATAGTTGGAAGTACTGTACTAGAAGTATAAATACATATTTACATTAGTACTATAATATGGATGTGTATCAGTGGTGGGTGCAGGTGAGTGCAGTGAAGAGCGGATTAATCACACAGACAGTGATGCACAGGTGCAAGGGTGTTTATTGATGGTTTCAATGTCCAGAGCCTTACGGCAAACAACTGTAAATAATAATAACTGTAAATAACAAACAGTGGCGTGTATCGCTTTGTTTGTAATCCCCGGGTTTGAAACCAAAAGTCCCGTTTACACGTAACACAAAACACATATACTGTTCCTAAGGTGAGTGAATTAGTGCTTGTTGTGCAAAGACAGTTTTCTCCATGAAAGGTAAGTGCTGGTGTCCGGGTTTAATGCTGGCCTGCGGTGACAGCTCCGGATAGGTGAGTAGTCTTAGAAAACAGACAAACAAACAGTCAACTAGACAAACTAAAAAAAACACAACACTTACGTTGCTCAGTAACACAGGGGTCTCCTTTTAGGTTTGTTTCTAACCATTTACAAAAGGAACAGATTACTTACACTATGCCCCCTATTTATACCCTTGCCCATGTCCCCTAGGTTATCAAGCACATCCACTGCTCCAATCCTTGGATGCCATGTCGTCTCTTGTCTGGATCATTGAGCTTGGGTGCTGTAGCTCCGCCCCCTACCTAAATGACCGACTTCCACCTACCCTAAGGAATAAATTGTCATGCCATTTAGTTAAGGGTACTCCGTTCCTTTTACACAGCACCCTCACAGGTCAGGAGGGAGATCTAACACCAAGAATCATTCAATCTCTGTCACAGGACGCTGCAGATAATTTCGGATTGATCACCTCCTGTACGTTAAAAAAGGGTGAGTATTTTGTGGGGTACCAGTACTGATACTTTTGACAAAATGCATGATTGTCTTTGACACTTAAGTTTACAGCGCTCCCAGCTGTTTTGTGTAATGCATTTTCTCCTCTCTTCTGCCACCTTATGGGAGGACTAATGAAGTACATCTGATTCAATGGTAAAAAAAACAGGACTGCAAGCTGTAAAATGTTTACATTAACAGACTGCGACAGGTGAATAGCTGGTTTTGGCTACCACTGTACCCTTCCCCCCAAAGTGTGAATCGCTGGATGATTAAGGCATCAAATAAAGCAGCATAATCAGTTCACAACCTTCACAAAAATTCTAACAGCTTATAGTATTTTTTTTATTGAAACTGTGGCAGGATAGTGTGACAGCTGAGGTGTTATCCGGCAGGAATGACTCTGATGCTAGAAATTGCAGCTAAAGCGCTATTGCAGTTAAAGTGCTACACAACAAGTAAACAAAACAAAGGCACAGGGGCCAAAATAAACAGTTCAATCACAAAACAATACAGGATGGGCATTTGACTTCACAAAATAGTTCAACAATACAATATACACACCAATCAAAACTCCTTCTTTCCAAACAAAATATTTTCTCCCTTTATATGTGTGTGGCCATGCAGATACCCCAACAAAGGAAGAGATCATTCAAGCCATCAAATCCTTAAAAAACGGGAAAGCTCCTGGCAAAACGAACTTACGTGCAACAAGTACCATTTTAATCCTCAGTTAGCACATCTATCCTGCCTCCCCCCCCCCCCCCCCCCCCCCCCCATTTACATCACTGGGAAAGGGAAAACGTGCCAGATGAGTGGATCAATGGGGTTATAATAAAGACACAAAAGAAAGGAGCACTCAGTGATTGTAATAATTGACATGGTATCACACTTCTATCTTTGACAAGCAAGGTATTATGTAAGATCATAATTCAGCATATACAGTATCAGAGGCAGTTGATAACGTTCTCAGAAAAGAGCAAGAGGATTTTCGGAAAGGACATGAATGCAAAGACCAAATCTTCACTCTACCTAATATAATAGAACAATGCTAAGAATGGCAACGGCATGCTCTACATAAAATGTATAGACTTTGAGAAGGCTTTTGACAGCATTCACAGGACCAACCTATGGTGCATTTTGTGGGCAAATGGAATCCCTCTCCATATAATCAAAGTGTTGATCACATCATGCTCAGTTTTGAAGTCAAAACAGGAGTGTGTCAGGGGTGTGTCATGTCTGCAATACTCTTCAACATTGCCATTGACTGGGTCATGCGGCGTACAACAGAAAATATGCCAGGAGGCATCAGATGGACACCCTTCCCATCCCTTGAAGACCTTGACTTCACAGATGATCTCGCTCTCCTATCACATACCCAACACCTGATACAAAGAAAAAACAATCTGTCTCAACACATTCAGCCTGCAAATCGGATTGAAAATCAACCACAACTAGACAGATGTGTCCCGAAAACAACATGGCAAAGAGCTGTGGAAGCTGAGCTGAAAAACTTGGGGCACAGCTGGGGAACCATTGAAAGACTTGCTAGAAACAGTCTGGAGTAAAGGAGCTTCGTCGCTGCCCTAAACACCAGAGGTGTAATGGGTAGTAAATAAGTATACAACTTTCAAGCATTAAGCCTTTTAATTTGAGCTATACAACTACTGAGCATATAGCCATAATCTGCTTGATGGCCTTACATATAGCTTTGGCCAATATTTTTCATAAACAAAACAATAAAAAGCCTTTTTCAGGTGTTAGTGCTGTTACATAATAAGAACAATTACCTCCACTATTCCATTGTTGAGTTTATTCGTCCCCAGCTGGGTAAAGTAACTCATTTACAAATGAGATCTGAAAACTTGACTGATTTAAATATCTGTTATCCTATAACTAAATCTTGATCTAGAAAAATATAATATTCATAATCATAATCATTTTTGAATAACTCTTAATACATGCCAAATATTTCAATGCAGGTTTCTTTTAGTATTACTACCTGCTGTATATACCATTAGGTCAGTTTAACCTTCACTTTCAAATGTGTTTCAACATATTGCTTTGGGTGTTTGTTACAAAGTCTTTTGACCCTTGAGAGTTTGTGTGTACTGGAGGCTGCTAGTCTGAAAATATAACATATATATTTCAAACAGTATGATTTAAATTACCACTCTCTTCTATTGTTTCTGCATGCAGAGTCCATATTTAATATAATTCAGGGAGCGTTTTATTGGGAATTAAAATAGATACTGGTAGCAATTAATAAGTTTTCTATTAAAAAAATCATTAAAAATAATGTTACAAGCAAACCCCCTGATGTGAGAATAATTTAATGATGTTTGTTTTGTGCATTATATAACATGTTTCCCTCACTTAAGAATGATGTAATATCTTCATATATTGAAACTTTGAGGATTAAAAGAAATGCATGTTGCTACATAGTGTGCTGTGATCTTACACGCCTTCTAATATCCATAAACTATAAAAGGAAAATACATTTATAATCATGAAATCATTTTAGGCTGTGTTCACACTGGGTCCATTTAGAGAGTTTGGTCCACACTCAGTAAGGTTAGTACATTTGGTGTGAAGTGCGAACATCAAAGTCCGCTTGGGAAATTAACTGTACCGAGTCCATCTAAAAAGGTCTGTTTGTCAAACGAGTCTGGTTTGCTTGCTAAACCTTAGTGAACAACTGCTGGAGTCATTTTGCACATAGGAAACTAACTACTTGTATAAAAGGTAACCTGACTTGGAAGTAAACATTTAACGCGTAGTTTGGTTAATATTCTGAGGAAACAACTAGAGCAAAAACAAAATGTCTCAGGCTACATTAGGGATTGTCCCAGTTTTCAGCCTATATCGGTATCCCGGCTCACTCACTAACTCACTGTGTGACCCTGAGCAAGTCACTTAACCTCTTGTGCTCTGCTTTCGGGTGAGACGCTGTTGTAAGTGACTCTGCAGCTGATGCACAGTAAGTTGCCTTGGATAAAGGCTTCTGCTAAATAAGCAAATAATAATAATAATAATAATAATAATGGCTTTGGAGTTGCTATGGTGTCAGTGAATTGAAAAAAAATTCAAATCTGGTAACCCTAAATTCCATGGACAGTGCGAGAAATTAAAGCTCTCACAGAAATGTGGTCAGACACCAAATGCCAATCCAAACTAGACAAAAATAGTACAATAGTCTTTCAGATGAGACGTTTAACCGAGGTCCTATTGTAAGTGACTCTGCAGTGTGTAGCTCGTTTTTGATAAAAGTGTCTGCTAAATGACTAATTAATAATAATAGTCAGTCTTTTTTTAAATTACTTTTGTATAATGCCTACAGTAGGAGAACAGTGCAGTATTGCGTAACTGAATACTGCACCATTCCCTACTGCAGGCATTCAACAAATGCATTCATTAAATTAAAGAAGTGCCCCCCCCGTTCCCAATATGAAAGAATCTAAAACATGCATTAAAAACTGAAGCAATACTTGAGTAGCCGCCAACAGCAAGCACACTGATACATTGTTTCAAACAAAACAAACCAAATCGAGTCCGTTTGAAACAGACCGAGTGTGAATTCAGCCTTAAAGCCAGACAATGTCATTTCCTGATTATAGATGACAGTGGGTTCTTATTTTTTTTTTTTCTAAATTAATACCATGGTTCTTTAAATTTATCAAACAGCATTCATACAACACAGACAGGTATACAAATATAACCTATATTGTCATGGAAAGAGAATACTACATTGAAAAAAAAATTGCTTATTAGTTTCATGTGCTGTACATATCCAGGTATGTGCAAAAATATATTCCTATAATATACATGCTCCTGCATCCTGACACTTCTTGGTCGGCAGCTTCATTACAATGCTCGCTACAACAAGCACAACAGAGTAGAAATAATACATTCAAAATAAAAACGTGAACATTCAACTGAACTATGACAACAATTTGGAAACAATGAGGTTCAGACTAATAACAGCAGAATTTAAGGAAAGCAAGAAAATGAAAGTGCAAAGTAACTTGCCGAGATAAACCTCACAGTCAAATTTGCATTCAGTGGCAGAAACAAAATAAAATAACACAACACAAAATACCCCATTATACATGTTTATTTGAGAGTTAATATAATCCCCCTTTTTGTTTTACCATCACTAGCATCCCATCCGACACACTTGAATGCTCCTACAGATCCTCTTTGGGATAGAAAGCATTTTGATGCTGCTTCCCTGGCCCATGAAAAACTTGCAAATATAATGGCTGTAGTACTAAATTCCACCAGGTTATTTGGGCTTTGTTGTCTTGCATGGTATTTAACCATTTATGGGGAACATGGTCTGTGAGCTGGATGAAGGTAGCACCCATGAAATAGTAACATAGTGATTTCATTGCCCACTTTACTACTAGACATTCTTTTTCTATTACAGGAAGTTTTTTTTCCTCTGGGAATGTATTTTTGGCTGAGGTGCACAATGGGACACTCTTCTCTGTCTATCTCCTGGGTCAACACAGCCCCCAGCACTTCCTCTGAAGGGAACAACTCGGAGCACAAGATTTGCATTTTTGAGATAATTTTACTGTATTGGACGTTGTCTTTTTTGTGAGGTCCTTTAAAGGGCTTGATATTCTTGAGAAGTTAGGTATAAACCACCTATAATAGCCAGTTCTTAAAATGCCCTTACCTGCTTTTTTGTCCTAGGCACAGGGTAGTAGGTCAGGGTATGCACCTTATCAATCACAGGTTTGAGCAACCTGTTACCCCAGGTACTTTGTTTCTGCTCTCCCTGTGGCACACTTCTTTGGATTGGCTGTCAACCCAGCCCCCTTCAGTGACTGCAGCACTGCTTCTACATGTCTTATACCCTTTCTCCACTGGCACATCCGACCCATGAGGACTTGGTACAGCGCGAGTACGAGTGGTTCACCACTGGCTATTTGTCGAGCTGAGAGAGAACCAAACCGTGAAACTTCAGCCTCACAAGAAATCTGAATCTGGCTTGGAACCAAGCTGGGCCAGGGATGGGGTTAAGGAATTTCGTCATTACGTTGCATCAGTCAGTACACTCCAGAAAGACAAACAGCAAACATGGCAGGCAGCGAGTATGATGAGAGAAAAGTACAGCCTCAGACGCTGAGGAAGTGCAGGCTCTAGTTTTTCTGTGGGCAGATAGAAGTGTTCAGGAAGATCTGGAGTTGTGCGTCAGAAATGAGAAAGTTTATGCCCGAATTTTTGACGATTTGAAACAAATGGACATAAACCGCAGGTATCGTACACTTAACTCACACACTCAAAAACACAAAATTCTACCAAATTTCTCATCCTTGACCTTAATATAAAGAACATTTAAAACAGTTCTAAACTTATTTACAAAAATATAGTAAAACAAAATACAGCTGTACCATACAACTACGACTCTCAGTGCGCTCGCACAGCTTCTTCTTTTAAACACCCAAAGAAAAAACAACTCTAGAAAAAACAACTACCATTGAAGTCCATTATCTCACATAGAAAATCATTTTTTGGCTTTGGGATTGTACTTGGTTTACTTTCACAGTGAGCAAGAAATTAAATCTCCATGATCAATTTTAGAGCACTGAGAGACGTAAAACTATCAATAATTCTGGAAAATATCGACAATGCACTGATGATGCACGAAGTTGGCGTGACGTCACTAAGGGAACACATACCAGGAGCAGATGATTGATGTGCATGGCTTCAGACTCAAAGAGACCATTACGGATTTTATTTTTATTTATCTTTTTACAATAAGGAAAGCAGGAATGTGGTGTGTAATGAAAGAAATTGTGGGGAGGAAAAATAAGTGGCTTGAGGCCCGATTTCGAAATTGTTTGAACCTCCAGCAGGAGAAAATAACCATGCTGGCATCAGGAATGCGAGCGACATGCCCCCTTGTCTGCAGGGCGGCAATTCTGAATGTTGTTTTTGTATACAGTTAGCCCTGGCTAGCAGTTCATTTATGGCAATACATTTTTTTATATTTGGTTTGTTGCACCATTTATATCTTGAACCCCTTCAACAGAACTAACTGAACTTTTTATTAAGTCTATATAATCAGTAAGATTTGTGGATTATAAAGAAATTCCTAAATATATTTACATAATATAACGATATAAGATACAGCTGTACCGTTGGTCTATTAATTTTAAACAACATTTACTTGAGCATCTTTTGGCAAACTGAGTTAATTAATAACATTGCGTGTGACATCAGTAGCATGGCTCAATTCTGCAGTGGAAAAACAACCCAGGCTATCCTTGACCATATGGTGAGGGCTTGATATGACCCCGGCAAAGCCCCAGCATGGTTTGGTTGTACAGTGGCAAAGAGGCATGAGATGATCACAGAGCACAGAAAATAAATATTCAGACAAAAACAAATCACGAACACCAAATAATATAACCTAAAGATTCAGCTTGGCAGTAGCCTTCACAGATCCTTTTAGTTTTTTTTTTTTTTTTTTTTTTTTTGTTTTCGTTTTTAAATCTCTCGTGGTTTAAATCAACGTGGATGGGGCTTCCCAACCACGCTGCAAAACATATACAAAACAATAAAAAAAAACACACGGCTATGACGTCATTTATAACAATAATAATATAGAATACAATAAATTATAATACATAAATAACACAGGGGCAGAGGGGCCCCCCATATTGGGTCAGAAAATAATAAACAAATTTACATCCCGAAAGATGGCTTTCCTACCTCACCGCCCTTAAGTTAGGAATTCAATCCCAAATAGGGTTTATGAGGTTTTCTGCCATTCTTGCACAAAACTTGCAAAACAGGTTCCAATACCTGGCCAATATTGCAACCATAATAATAATAATAATAATAATAATAATAATAATAATAATAATATTATTATTATTATTATTATTATTATTATTATTATTATTATTATTATTAGTATTATTACTTTATTTGGCAGACGCCTTTATCCAAGGCGACTTACAGGTGTTATAGGGCAATATAAGGACAATATTTAAGTACAGTGTAGTTTACAGTAAATGCAAATACTACTAGAATACAATACAAGATAAGAAGTAACAATTTAGGATTAAGACAATTTGTATCTTCAGTGACATAATAGTAGTGCAATAGTGCAAGGATACTGCATCAACTGAGTGTCCAGTAACATGGTGCTTAGGTCAGGCAAGTCCAGTGTGTAAGGAGCCATTTGGAGTACTGACATCAGTACAGCATGGACAACTGGGTGGTGACTACTGTTTAAACTGGCTACTCACTGCAGTTCAGGGGGAGGAGCGAGCAGGGCGGGAGTTGTATTGAGAGAGGAAGAAAGAGTCATGGTGGCTGAATTTTCTGAAAGCTGAGAGAATAAATCAGTAGGGGGAGAGGGCAGAGAAAAGAGGAAGTGAAGGTGGTTGGGGAAAGTGGATGGATATTTTGGCAAAAAGAAAAAAGAAGGGTAGAAGTGGATGGGAGAGAGGGTAGAAGAAGAGGAAAGGAGATATGGTCCAAGAAGGGGAGGGTGGTGATAGTAAGAGAAGAAGAAATCGGGTCCAGTTGGCAGTCAGCTATGTGAGTAAGGGGTGAGGGGGAAAGTTGAAGAGATAAAGAATTGAGGAGATGTAAGAAGCCAGCAGAATGTTTTGGACAGATTAATGCTAAAATTGCCTAAAAGAATTATAGCAATAGTGGCGATGAAAGAGGAAGAAGTCAAGCTTGTCAAGAAAGTGAGCAGTGGGACCAGGGTGTGTTAGAGAACAATAAGGAACAGATGACAGGGAGAGTACAGATTGATGGCATGAAACTCAAAGGTGCTGACAGAGAGGGAGGAGAGAACAGAGGGGATCAAGAAGTTCTAGGATGGAGAACTTAGGGATCCAGTTCTGTAAGGGCCAGAAAGTTGTGAGAGAGGTGAAAGGTATAGACAGAGACTAAGTCAGCCTTGTTGCAGGCTGACTGGCAGTTACAGAGGGCACCAGTGAGAGAGAGAGGAGGAAGAGAATGAGGGCAGAGGTAGAGAGATTAGGTTGGAAGAGTTAGAGAATTGCTGGTGGGAGGTTCGGAGAGAGGTGAAAATGACTGGGAAAGGAGGGAGACATAGTGGATAGAGTGGACAAACTAGTGATTAGAAGGTAGCAGAGGCAGGAAGCAGTGTAGACAGTAAACAGAGGCAGAAAGGTAAAGAGTATAGATCGGAAAGAGCCTGTATTTTGAGAAAATGCTGTTTTGCTAATGGAACTTATATAGCCAAGGTAAGAGCAGTTGCCTTCACCTGTGAGAATCAAAGTAGTATGAAATGTAACCATTACCTAATGGGTGTTTACCTACTAAAGAACCTGAATATTATATACCAAAGCTGCTCGGCCTAGCCTGAGATGCAGCCATGCCTGCCCGCAGGGGTATAAAGCAACTACGCGCACAGATCTCAGTAACATTTTTCCTTTGAAGAGCTGACCTGGCAGGGGTGCCTGGTATCAGATACTTGTGTTTTTTACATAATTTATGCAATATTCATTTATGCTATAATAGTTTTTTTAATCATGTTTATTCTGTGCACTGCAGCCTGTTGTTTGTTACGTCCCCCAGCAGTTTGAGTCGCTCTTTCCCAGGGATCAAGCAAAATAAGTCTGACTTGTGCTCTGCTCATAGGCTGCTTAACTCCGGCTGGAGTTAAATAAAAATTCTCATTTTAAGTTACGAGATGTTTATTTTCTGAACTGTAATTATGTTATCACTGTTTACTATGGAGAACAATTTTTCTCTTGATTTTCTATGTTTTTTTTTAAAAAAC
Organism: Polyodon spathula; assembly: GCF_017654505.1. Taxonomy (NCBI): domain Eukaryota; kingdom Metazoa; phylum Chordata; class Actinopteri; order Acipenseriformes; family Polyodontidae; genus Polyodon; species Polyodon spathula. The sequence goes on from NC_054538.1 coordinate 43,150,559, forward strand.
TGACTGTCCCTGTCAGCAGAGCTTTACCGCTGAGCAAGAGGGCCACTGCAGTCTTGCAAGTGCCCTGGCCTATAGAATGTGGGATAAGGCAGTCCATCTTTGATGATGAGCCTACCACCTCTCTTTTTTCATCCCCCCAGTGCACCCGGATCTTCCTTTTGAGATACAGTCATCCTGGGGTCACCCGGCTACAGCTCCTGCTGTTTCCCAGCTGATGGTCACCCTATATAGGGTGCATGATGCGGAGAAGCTGGGCCTGGCCCAATTTCCGCTGGTAGTGGATTCAGTTGCTGCCTTGGTACAGGTGCCTAATTTAGTGCTCCTGTCCAAGGACACTGCCTAACCTCAAAAAGCAGTGCTGGGTCTTGGTGGTTGTCCTCAAGCGTGACTATTCAGCTAGTGTGTTCACGGCAATTATAATATTCTGGTAGCCTACCAGTCCTATTTGCTTAGGTCCCTTTCTGACAGTCACAAGCCCTCACCACAACAGCTGGATGAGCTACACCTGGTTGATAAGAACCTACTCTGTGTGTCAAAGCCCAACAGACAGGCTGTAGGAAGAAACCTGGCTGTGCTGATAGCTGCACAGGGACAAAGCACCGCTGTTGTTATTACACCAGTGCATAACTTTGGTCCCCAGTGGACGAGATGCTGCAGCGCAGGAATCCATTAAGGAGCTAGTTTGCTTACTTCCCAAGGAACCACCTCCAAGTCCGTAAAACCAGTGGCAAACTGGAGCCCAAGGCCCCAGCATCCTCAGAGACTGGCACAGCCAGCTGTACCTGCTGCCAGAGGTGGTGTTCAGAACCGGCCTATGGCTTTTTGCCACAGAGACTTTAATAGGTTCCATTGCCCGGCACAGAGATGAAAGCTTCAGGCCAAGTCACAAGCCGAGCAGCAGCCCTAGGAGTTTGCTGTCACAGGCCCTGTGCCCCTTCTCAGGGAACCATTGGGATTATTAGCATCAGTGCACCAAGGACATCTGTGTGCTGGCTACCATTCCAACCAGCTACTCAATGCAATTCAAGCACGCCCCCCCTCCCTTTCAGGGCGTGACTCCAACATTAGTTATGGACCTGCAAGGTGCCATGGTAGTGTTTCTGCTGCAAAAATGGGCTATTCCCATGATATACCCTGTCCAGTTGGAGGAAGGGTTTTACTTCAGATACCTTCTAGTGCCCAAGCGGGATGGTGGCTTCAGACCAATCCTTGACCTCAGACAGGTCAACCTGTATCTGAGCAGAAGCAGGTTGAAAATATTGACAATACAACAGCTGCTGCAGTCAATCAGGCCAGGCAACTGGTTCACCACACTGGACCTCAAAATTGCCTATTTCCACATCCCCATAAAACCAGCACACAGGAAGTACCTGTGGGGCTTGGCTAATTCACTTTGGTCAGGCTTAATTTCCGACTGACTTTGTATCCCTACACCTTGTACCTTATGTTTAGATGTTGGTTCAGGCTGTACATTTGACTGGGAGAAAGGGAGTGCCCCCAGCCATTTCCTGTCTCTTTTGACCTTGGGTCTTGCAGGGTCAGAAGCAGGTGACTAAAAGCTCAGGGTCCTTTCAGGGAATATCTAACCAATTTGTCTGTCATCTACTTCTACCAGTTGGGATCAGGTGGAGAACAGGGCTAGTTCAGTTTTCAACACCTCATTGAACTGGCCCCGATCTCATCTATGTACCAATGTAATGCACAAAGAATTAGCTATCCCAACTTCTACCTCAGCAGACTGGCCCCATACTTCTGCAGAATATCACTGTGTATGCAGCTGATATTGATGAGAAACTGGTGCTGGCACATCCAAAGGGACTATTGGGGTAAGCAACAGGGTGCTTCCACATCCTGAATCAATCAGTGCCTCAACAGCTTTATATACTTACACAAACAACCACAAAAAAAACACAGAGCATTCATAGGCCTCCATGCAGCACCTTGCGCTCCCTTTTGCTAACAATAGCTTTTCTCCCCTTTATATGCAGCTGGGCTAGTTCAATGAGGTAATTAAGGATTTGATTAGGGCGTGCCATTTTTCCTATCAACCAGACTGGCATGTCCAATCAGTGCTTAATCACCCCATTGATTGTTCAGATTCAAATCTTAGAGAAACTATGAACAATTGGTGATACAGGACAGATTAACTCTATATTTGCTAGATATAAATACAAACAAAAACTACTGTATTTACGACATTGTATTATTTACACATGCTGTAAGTCACATATCTGTATTATGTCTCTGTGCAGGTAAGAGTGCTGTCACAGGGGGTTACAGTTTTTATTTATTGAAAATATACATTATTTCAGCAGTTTATCAATGAAAATAATAGAAAAAAAAACACTATTTTACATTTTTTGTTAATCTATAAGATTTGCAACAGAAGAAAAACTGACAAACAATAAATATAGAAATGTTTTATGTTTATTTCCCTTTTGTAGATCTACATAAACTCCATTAAACAAAGTAAAAATATCTCCAGTCCACCTGCTAATAGCAGTTACAATGTTATCCCACCAAATAGTCTTAACATTAACAATGAAAACTTGATGCAACATTTTGATATTTATGTCAACTGTACATAAGGGAAGTACATGTATACCCCCAGACAGTGCAAGGCAATGGGGACCTTAGAGGAAGCAAGGGAGGAAGTGCATCCTCAATTTCAAAGTGATATCAAAAAGAAAAAAGAAAAATAAGAAAAAAAAAAATATATGTATATATATATATACACACACACACACACACACACACACACACACACACACACACACACACACACACACACACACACACTGCTGTGCAAAAGTCTTACATATGTTACATTTTTCTACTCTAATGCATTATAAGCATCAACAATTTACTCAAAGCATCCACTAGTAGTTTCTACTATTATAACAACCTTGACTTACATAAAGAAGGAAACAAATTGAATGAAATCACTTGCATCACTCGATTTTCAAGGTGTGGTATCCAAATCATAATCAACAAGTACAGAGAAACATCATCTGTAATTGACAAACCCAAGACTGGAAGACACAAAAAGCTGTCTAACAGGGATGAGCAATACTTGAAGATAATATCCTTAAGGAATAGAAAGAAGACAAGCTTTTGACAACAGAACTGGCAGAAAGCACAGGTGTCGTTCTCCCATCAAATCAACAGTACGACGGTCACTCTTGAAATCATGACTTAAAGGATGTGTTGCAGTAGAATACCTCTGTTAAGAAAGGGGAATGAGACTACATGGCTAACATATGCAGAAGAACACATAAATTGTACTCTGGAACAATGGTCAAAGGTGCTTTGGACAGTTGATTCAATATAAAATAATGAATATAATTTATTGTGATTATACATTTATTCAAAGTAAGGCACACAGTGATACCTAGCTTTTGCATTGTGGGTACAACATCTTGTGAGATGCAATTTAAAATAAATTATGTTAATATTGTCTTAAGCTATTGTTATTTGATACTAAAAAACGCAATTCTTAAATACTGGAAATGAGAGAAATGTCCAACTTTCTTAGAATGGAAACATCTAATGCAGTATGTATTAGAGAGCAGGATCAGTTTCCTCATCAGATCAACATATGATGTTCTCCCATCACCACATAACCTAAACCTCTGGGTGGGTGAGGATCCCTCATGTCCTTTGCGTTCATCACCTGCAACATTAAGGCACATTTTGACAGGATGTAAGGTGGTTCTTAGCCAAAGACGGTTTACTTGGCGCCATGACCAGGTGCTGCGATGTTTGGCCTTAGCATTGGAAGACAAGCGTAACCTGACCAATAAGTTGCTACCAGTTCCATCAAAGCATTACACACAAAAGACACTATTCCTACATCCAGGAGAGCAACCACCAAGAAAAGGTGTTAAAACCAAGCCTCACCCAGGACAAATGGAAGCTGCTAGAGACTGTAAGATGCTGGCAGATGTTGGTCAACAGCTTATTTTCCACCTGAGATTGCCACCACTAACCTTCAACCAGACATTGTCATGTGGTCTGGATCAGCATGCCTTGTTCATCTGGTAGTGTTAACAGTGCCATAGGAAGATGCTGTGGATGAACGTATGAGAGGAAGAAACTTCAGTATGCTCAACTAGCTGCTGAAGCGGAACAGTGAGGATGGAGAGTCTGAGTTTACCCAGTGGAGGTGGGTTGTCGAGGATTTGTGGCTCACTCTACAACCCACTTTCTCAGAGATGTCGGGTTCAGTGGCCAAGAGTTGCGTCGCACAGTGAAGAACTTACCTGAAGCAGCAGAAAGGAGCATAAACTGTCTGTGGTTGAGACGGAAAGCTTCTGGATGGGGATCTCAAGCACAATAGAAAGAAAGCAATGCCAATTTACAGGTAAGTAAACTGGGCTGAGATGAGTGGAGGACGGAGGGGGGGTGATGCTGGGACACCAGAGTCACTGTTGAGCCCTCTTGAAGGTGAAGGTGCCCACTTGAAGACCCCAGAGATGTACCATACTTAGTTCAATCCAGACGGTTGTCATACTGATGCGCTGGGGAGACTGCACTGTGGTTTATCCCCAGAGTCAGCATCGCAGTCATGTGTGCTGATGCGCTGGGGAGGCAAAATATGCTGATGCCTGGAGCCAGCATTACACTTCAGCCATCAACACCAGGCAGAAGGATATGTACATTAACAGATGGAAAGAAACACAAATGGATGGAGATGCAGATGGATCACATTAGTTTACTGTAAAGCTACATCTTAGTTGGTGCTTATCTTGGCAGGGGCGAGTTCAAATCAGCATGAACATCTACTCTCATGTAATTGAAATCTAAAGGCTCCACCAGACAGATAAAGACACATTCAATTATTTCCTTAAAATGTGGGGGCATTTTAAGGAATTAATTCAAAACCAATTAATTTTATTATAAGCACATATCCAGTTAATGTCAGTTTTAATATGCAAGGACATTCTACAAAAATGGGCACTACATTTACAAAATTAAGATGCTTAAGAAAAATGACCTCTAGTGTGAAGTATGAGGAGTGTTTGGTTTTTTTTTAATGTTTTTTTTTTTTTTTTTCAAATCTATATTTTCCACAGCATCAGTAATGTTTATTAAATCATTTTCACATCTCTAATTCCCAATATAAGCTCTTGTGGTGGGATATTTACTACAGTGGAAATAAATGCTTATTTTATTATTAAAAATCCACATTTGACAATACTCAAGTATTCCATATTTAAGAATTCAGTTTTTCTCACCCTTTCTGTCTTTGACTTTCCATGGATTGCTTACCAAATTGTAGCAATGTGCTGCTATGACGTGCAAGGTATGGCACAACACCACACAAGATATCTTGAGTTTTCACATTGCAAACCATTTTTTTTTTTTGCCTTTATCAGAATTGGGCTCTTTAACTCAAACTGTTTACGTCAAAGTCTATGTAATGTGCAAAACTCCACATTATTACAAGAAATGTATTCCACATTACAAAACATTTATTTGTGCCCCTTGAAATGGTATAAATGCTTTTATTTAGGATTGGTTTAGTGTTAATAAGGTCTCCTCTCCGTTTGAAGGCAGTGCTGCTTAAAGGTATATGAATGTACTTGTGGGAATTAAAAATTACAGACCAGACCAGTAGCTAATATAATATAAACTCATTTCACTGGGGTCAGGGTTGGCAGGGTTGGAGTCAGAGTGTCTATATGCGAAAAGTGCGATGGAAGCATTAAGACTTGACAGGGCCCTTCTTGAAATAAGTGAAATTAATGGAGTTCTTTTCATGTACGACAAGGCCGCGGCACCCCTTTCATGCTGCTTACAGTCAGAGAAAAGTCAATACTTTTTTATTACTTGATGCTGACCTACATTCTGCACTACAAGTGTTGGCCTCTCTAATTGGTTTCAGTTGTGAAAAAAGTTCACCCCAAAGATCATGGGAGCAAATAAATCAATCTTTTTTTTTTTTTTTTTTTTTTTTTTTTAAGGGGATCTTTGTAGATTGAATAAGTGCTCTGCTAACTATTGCATTCTATTGACAGAAAACATTGCTTAGGTATTTTCTTTTTTTTTACTGCCATTGTTTGGAAAAAAAAGTTGATCTGGCAAAAAGTTAGGAAAGAGCAGTGGTGGTCCTAAATCTTAAAGTACCGGAATGCCAATTGATCAGTATATTGATCATATATTGATCAGTGCTGCCAGATTGGCATTTTTCCAGCCAAATGTTGCTTATTTTGAAAGCATCTAGCAGGAAAATGTGGTTGTTTCCGTTATTTTTTTGTCTATTTCTATCATGCATGTTCCCTATCAAGTACAAAATGTTACCTAATGGGTATTTATCACCTAAAGGCCCAGAACCTGAATAATATATCAAAGCTTGTCATCACAGCCTGTGACGCAGTAATGGCTGCACCCAAGGGCATATAAGGACTGCACACACAGATCTCATCATCATTTTTCCTTTCAGACGGAACCTGACGGGACAGTCATAGATGGAGTACTTGTTACTTTTATCTGCTTATTATTGCTAATTCTGTATTACACTATTAAGGTAATAATTATTAACTTTGTTATTAGTTTGTCTAATCGCACAAAAACAGCCTGTTTTTTTGCACACAGCCTGTTGCTTGTTACATTCCTCAGCAGCCTTCTGCCCCGTGTGGAGCCGGTGGCTTCTGTCACCCCTTCCCAGGGATCAAGCAACTTGACTCGGCTGACTTATGCTCTCCACACATAAGTTTTTTATTTAAACAATATAATTTTTTCAACCGTAATTTTATTGTTACCGTTTTCTGTGAGAAAGTTTATTTCTCGTTTGTGTATTTTCAGTTTTCACAGAAAAACAAGTGCAGCTGTTGGGTACCGGTACCTAACCGATCAGTACCTTTGGTACCATTCTGGTTCAAATCTCAGTACCGCACCGTACCAATGGTATCGTACTGAACCAGCGCTAAGGCACCAAATCAGTACTGAATCGACACGGCAGTTTTACAATACTGTTGCTGCTTGACTGGGTTTTATCCCTGTGACATGTGCAATGGCCAATCTGCCAGTGGAGGATAAGCAAGGTAGGTGTATTATTTTCTTTAAGTACATGCTGGACAAACGTGTGTCTCACAATGACACTGGGTGCTCGTCCACAATCACACCAAGGCAAAGTTCCCCACCACAGTCTGTTATAGAGTTGGCTGTGTCAAGAGACTAGGCAACATGCCCGGGGGAAAAGCCCACGTAGGAAGCCTTCTTCACAGTCTTCCTCATCCTCCTCTGTCTCGCCTCCTTCTCCAAGGAAAAGGAAGAAAAAGAGTCACCAATACAAAATTGTTGGGCTCCGAGGAGTTGGAGAAACTCTGGGTAGCTGTTTCCCATTAGCCGTCTGCCCCCCGTCGCTTTGGGGCTCCAAGGGGCTCCAAGCACACACTGGCAGCAGGGTGATGTGCTTCCCCTGTGAGGAGGTGGAGTCAGATAAGTGCAGTTAAGCTCTCTGTCAGCAGAGCTTTTGCCATTGATAAAACGGGACACTGATGAATTGCAAGTGTCCTGGCCTATAGATGTGATGCAGCACTTCATCTTTAATGATGAGTTTGCTACCTCATCCATGTCCCGCCCAGTACACCCAAATTTTCTTTTCGAGACCCACAGCTGGGTAACTATAACAGTATACTGAAAGCTTACCAGTCCTGTTTGCTGAAGTCACTTTCAGATAAGCACAGACACCCCCCCCCCCCCACAGCAGGTGGATGAGCTGTCGCTTCCACTCACTGTCTTCCCAGCGACAGCGAGTGGGAGAAGTACAGGCGTGGAAAAGTACAGAGCAGTTTAGAAGCAGTAAGGAGAAATTGCATCTTGAATTGCTTTAATCAGAAAACAGAGGATATTGGGGAAACACAGCAGCAGCTCAAAGTCAAACAGCCACGTATGTTTTTCTGATAACAAACAAGTTGAAACTCGAAGCAGCTGATTCAAATTCAGCGCCGTTCTGAGACACGGGCGAGGGGAGGAGCCAACAGCACAGCAGAACAACGCAGTTAAACGAGGCAGTCTTCCCAGCGACAGCGAGTGGAAGCGACAGTGAGTGGGAGAAGTACAGGCGTGGAAAAGTACAGAGCAGTATGAAAGCAGATTAACGCCTGCAGAAGAAACTAAACTTAAAAAAAAACCCTCAACATAGTCTTCAAGCCAGTAATCTGTGACACCTGCTTGATGTGGGAAATCCGAGAAAACCCAGTGGAGCTAAACCAAGTGTGCGTAAAATGCAGCGCGATCCAGGATTTGCATAAACTAGTAAGTATGCTAGAAATGGAGCTGGAAGAAGTGAGACAGCAACAGGATCTTGAGGAACTGGCACACCCACAATTCATGGAAGTCTGCATCACCCCTAACAGACTGAAAGCCACCAAGGAGATAGAAGGTCAAAACAGCTGGGTTCAGTCGTCAAACACAACCACCAGAAATCAAAACAACCAACAAATTTGAGTCACTTCAGAATTTTGATGAGCAGAACCAACAACAAGAGAATGAAAGGAGCAACATCCAGGACCCCATTGACAGTGGTGATCAGACAGCAAAAAGAAGGGAGGTCATGATTGTTTGGGACTCTATATTGAGAAACACAGCAAGTTCAATTCTCAGTTTGGACCCCCTTACTACAACAGTGTGCTGCCTTCCGGGAGCCTCGGTCAAGCACATCACTGAGAACGTAGACAGGCTCCTAGAACGAACAGGAGACAACCCGGTAGTAGTCGTCCACATCGGTACAAACAACATTGGAAGAGACAGACCAAAATCCCTGCAAAACAAATTCAGAGAGCTAGGAAGGAAATTAAAAGAGAAAACCAAAACTGCGGTATTTTCTGGTATAATCGGCACCTTGCAAAGGACCATATGGACAGCTGGAAATAATTAATCAAAACGCATGGCTGAAGATGTGGTGCACACGGGAAGGCTTCACCTATCTTGATCATTGGACCACATTCTACAACGAGGACTATCTGTATAGACGGGATGGACTGCACTTAAATAACAAGGGAACCAGTCTACTTGGAGAAAAGATCCTCGAGCAGGTTCAGAAGCATTTAAACTAGAAAGGAAGGGGAGAGAAATCAACAAAAAAACAGAAGGGAGACAGCATCAAAACAAGAACAACAACTCAGGTAAGACAATCATTAAATGTATTTATCTAAATGCTAGAAGTATCAGAAACAAAATTCTAGAACTTGAAGCTACTGCACTAACAGGTAACTATGATGTGATAGGTGTTACAGAAACGTGGTTGTCTGAGAGTGATGGGGACGAATATAATATTTGTGGGTATACACTGTATAGGAAAGACAGGCAGGACAGAAGAGGAGGAGGGGTAGCGCTATACATAAGAAACAGTCTTGAAGCCCAGGTGTTAAACCTGGACAAAGAAAATAAAACCGAATCAATATGGGTCAGAATAACAGACAAAAATTCAAAGGGCATAATAATAGGAGCATGCTATAGACCGCCAGATTCAGACGGTGAGCAAAATAATCTGTTATACAATGACATTAGAAATGCGTGTAGCAAAGGAGAAGCCATACTAATGGGGGATTTCAACTTCCCCCAAATAAAATGGGAAAACCCGGTGGGTAGCACGAAGGATGAAATAGAAATGGTGGAAATGACAAATGACTGCTTCCTAACACAATTTGTCAAGGCACCGACTAGAGGGGAGGCATGCCTTGATTTAGTCTTTTCAAATAACGAAGACAGAATAACTAAAACAGAGGTCAGAGAACCACTGGCAAACTCAGACCACAACATGGTCTCATTTGAAGTGTTTTTTAAAACCCCAAAAGTAATGACTAAAGCTAAGGTTTACAATTTTAGAAAAGCAAACTATGAAGGTATGAAACAGAGACTAACAGAAGTAGATTGGAGTAAAATAGAGAAAACACCCACAGAAGAAGGATGGTTGTTCTTCAAAAATGTAGTACTAGAGGCGCAAAACAATTACATCCCTAAAGTAGACAAATCTAAATGTAAAACTAAATTGCCAAAATGGTTTAATAGATCAATTAAAAAAAATATTCAGCGAAAAAAGGCACTTTACAGAGCATTAAAAAAGGACCAAAAAGAAAGTACGCAGAAAGAGTACACGGAACTGCAAACGCAAGTCAAAAAGGAAGTTAGAAAGGCCAAGAGAGAAATAGAAATGAACATTGCTAAGGGAGCTAAAACCAATTCCAAAATGTTTTTCCAATATTACAACAGCAAGAGAACATTCAAAGAGGAGATTAAATGTTTAAGAGATACAAATGGCAAAATCGTAGATGAAGAAAAAAAAAATAGCAAATATATTAAATGATTACTTTTCACAAGTTTTTACAAAGGAAGATACTAACAACATGCCCCACATGTCATCCAGTTCCTATCCAGTTTTAAATAACTTTAGCATAACTGAGGCAGAAGTGTTAAAGGGACTAGGAGCTCTTAAAATAAACAAATCCCCTGGGCCGGATGAGATCCTCCCAGTAGTACTCAAAGAAATGAAAGAAGTAATTTACAAACCGCTAACCAATATCATGCAGCAGTCTCTTGACACAGGGGTGGTACCGACAGACTGGAAAATTGCAAACGTAATACCGATCCACAAAAAGGGAAACAAAACTGAACCAGGTAACTACAGACCAGTAAGCCTGACTTCTATTATATGCAAACTTATGGAAACTATAATAAGATCCAAAATTGAAAATTACCTATATGGTAACAGGGTCCTGGGAGACAGTCAACATGGTTTTAGGAAAGGGAGATCGTGTCTAACTAACTTGCTTGATTTTTTTGAGGATGCAACATCGATAATGGATAATTGCAAAGCATATGACATGGTTTATTTAGATTTCCAGAAAGCTTTTGACAAAGTCCCGCACAAAAGATTAATTCTCAAACTGAACGCAGTTGGGATTCAAGGAAACACATGTACATGGATTAGGGAGTGGTTAACTTGTAGAAAACAGAAAGTACTGATTAGAGGAAAAACCTCAGAATGGAGTGTGGTAACCAGTGGTGTACCACAGGGATCAGTATTAGGTCCTCTGCTATTCCTAATCTACATTAATGATTTAGATTCTGGTATAGTAAGCAAACTTGTTAAATTTGCAGACGACACTAAAGTAGGAGGAGTGGCAAACATTGCTGTAGCAGCAAAGGTCATTCAAAATGATCTAGACAAGATTCAGAACTGGGGCAGACACATGGCAAATGACATTTAATAGAGAAAAGTGTAAGGTACTGCACGCAGGAAATAAAAATGTACATTATAAATATCATATGGGAGATACTGAAATTGGAGGAGGAATCTATGAAAAAGACTTAGGAGTTTTTGTTGACTCAGAAATGTCTTCATCTAGACAATGTGGGGAAGCTATAAAAAAGGCTAACAAGATGCTTGGATACATTGTGAAAAGTGTTGAATTTAAATCAAGGGAAGTAATGTTAAAACCGTACAATGCACTAGTAAGACCTCATCTTAAATACTGTGTGCAGTTCTGGTCACCTCGCTATAAAAAAGATATTGCTGCCCTAGAAAGAGTGCAAAGAAGAGCGACCAGAATTATTCCGGGCTTAAAAGGCACGTCATATGCAGACAAGCTAAAAGAATTGAATCTGTTCAGTCTTGAACAAAGAAGACTACATGGTGACCTAATTCAAGCATTCAAAATTCTAGAAGGTATTGACAGTGTCGACCCAAGGGACTTTTTCAGCCTGAAAAAAGAAACAAGGACCAGGGGTCACAAATGGAGATTAGACAAAGGGGCATTCAGAACAGAAAATAGGAGGCACTTTTTTACACAGAGAATTGTGAGGGTCTGGAATCAATTCCCCAGTAATGTTGTTGAAGCTGACACCCTGGGATCCTTCAAGAAGCTGCTTGATGTGATTTTGGGATCAATAAGCTACTAACAAACAAACGAGCAAGATGGGCCGAATGGCCTCCTCTCGTTTGTAAACTTTCTTATGTTCTTATGTTCTTATGTTTGGTGAACAAAAAAACTCCAAATTAAACAAGCAGTCTATGGCCAAGAATTTGGCTGTGTTGGTAGCCACAAGAAGGCAGCTTTGGCTTTCCCAGGAACATGTGCCCGATACGGATAAAGCACCACTGTTAGATGCCCCTATTACATCGAGGCATACATATAAATTGTATGGCAATCCTGTCTGATTTAGCAAAGTACATGCATCGGTTGGCCAAGCTTCTGCTGGCACTTTATCCAAATGTTCTTCACACCCCCGCATTGCACATCTACTTAACATTAGAACCGCTGTGGTTATACTCTTACCTACAACCACCACAAACTATCGGATTTAACTCAAAAGTTTTACTTAAGCACATCATATCAGACATTTGCACAGCCGAAACATTGTATTTAAATGAACAATGAAACATAAATTGGTTTATTTTCTAACTTACTACATATGAAGACCCAACTAAAAATGATTTTCTTTTTTTTCTTTTTCTTTTTTTAAGTAACATAAAAAAAAAGAAAATAACTCAGTTCCCATCCTGTAACGTGAATGCACTTTCAGGGAAACAGACTTCAGCGTAGCACCATAAGTAACACAATCCACACCTTTTCCTGTGCATTTATGACATACTGCTCTTTTACACTGGGCACAGATATCAGAAGTTTTTTTTTTATTGCATTTAGCTATCTAGCATTGTTTTCTCTTGTGTGTGACACTGGGTTCAGTATTGAATCCAGGTTGAGCCGCATTTGCCTGCTGCTTTGCAGTTTTCTGATCAAAATATTTCTGCCAAAGCTCCATGGCTTCCTTCAAGATAAAATCTCTCCTACTGATATTTTCTCCAGTGCATTCCGTGTACAAAATGAAGGAATTGATGGCTGCCAGGTCCACTACATTGTAAAATACAGCACAACACAGTACTGCCACCAGTGACAACTGGCTTGCAGCGAGTACTGACGTGTCTTCTTGTCTAAAACGTCCACTCCGTAATTGTGTCATTGTATAAATCCACTGTCTCCATTTTTTTCTTGTCAACATTCCCGATGGCAACTGACATATGAAGGGAGCTGAGAAGTTTTGCGCAGATGGTGGAAGCTCTCTTCTTGCTATGTTCACTGTTCTAACCAGGTTGTTTTTTTTTTCTTTTTCAGTTCTTTTGCCAATCATAATTTTGTATCCTGTGTGCAATGTTCCCTCTAATTATGGGCAGCTTAGTTGAATACTAAAGAAGTGACTTCATAATGAATATAAACTACCCTACTAAACAATGATCATCTGCAAGTATGATTGCAGTAAATACAACACACATGATGCTACAAATAAATGTGAAAATATCAGCAAGAACATGGCACTATAAATGTTCAAGATTTTAAATAAACTAAGGTTTTACCATCATCCGACCACACTTTCCATCCTTTCAGTGCCTTCCCATTAATTACCAAATCAAAGAAATAACATATCCACAGAATTACTCACACACAGTATTATCTACGATCAAAGAAGCGCAGGAAGCACACCAATGCACTTATCAAAAATCCACGTGCTACTAGAAGATAACTTTTCTGCATTTGTATTATTTTTTTATTTTAAATGGTGTTGTAAAGATGTTGCCATCTCTTCGAGTTTTAAGATAGTGAGGTCACTTCTGTTGTAGGGATTTTTGTTTCTATGTACTAAAAGAAAATATCCAATTCATTCCCATTTGTTTTTAGTTTTTCTGTGTTTTTTTTTTTACTAAAAATAATGCTTAACTTTGCAACGGTGTCATACCTGCCTACATTTTCTTCTTTCCTTTGTGTTTGTTGCTGTAACCTAACATGCAGTCCAAATTAATAAAACATTTTTTTAAAAGATTCGCAAGTGCTGTCTTCTCATCAGTGTTTTTACACAATGTCGAGTGATCAGTGGGTGGGAACTGCATAGCTTAAAACACACTCAATTGGCTATTGCTAGGTAGATCTTTGTTTCAATTAACCAATAGGATTTCCTTGATGTCCAAACTTATATACGCAAAGCAGGTGATTGATACCTCCGTGGCAGTGCAACATTTATATCCAGAAAAAAATATACATTTTTAGGGTCCTAAAGCTAGGAGTGCTGTGCATGAGATTTTATGAAGTGAAATCATATTCGGTGCTGTGCAGCCTGTTTTTGGGGCGCAGCACCAGCCAGATTGCTATGCGGACGTGCATGCGCACAGCTTAGAGGTAACATTGCCTGTGTGCCTCTGCTACAGTACAGCATTGAATGTGGTGTAGCATTTGCAGATCGATCAATAAATGAAAAGCACTGAGAGCTATCGATCTTTGTGTACGGCGTGGGACCTGAGATTTCATTCAAAATATTTTGTGCAGGCCGTCTTCCCACAACGTCAACAAAATTGTTAATAATACCATCCTTCTCAGTCTCCTGAATGCCTGTTCGTGCTGACGATATAGCTGGCTACTGCTACGAGTACAGCAGTTGGCATGGCTGGCACCCCCCCGCAACTGCTGCAGGAGACGATACAGCACTGCAGAGGATTCCCCAGGACTACTGATTCTGCCACAACCTCTTCTGAGCTTGGGGAGCTCTTTTTGTGGTTGTGACACTTCAGTAGCACCTTCCTCGCTTTCACTGGTGGAACAGCCTGGTTCACAAATCCAGGATTCATCGCTGTCGTGATCCCTCACATTCCCTGCATCAGAATCATTTTATGGACAAAGCGGTAAGCATATCAATCGCTTTTTGAGTGGTCATACATCTTCTTTGAGCCATTTTGAGTTTCAGCCTAGTCTCTGTCAGTGTACCTCTGAGAGTAAAATAGTAATACTATACGAGAGCAGACTATATATTCTCACGTAGATAGACAGATGCCCGTTCTGCAAGGAATTGATAGGATTACAACAGATCTTTGTATAACACATGTCTAGACTTCAAGCCATATTCTATTCAAAGACATACTGCTGTAAACTCAGTGGGGGTACATATCACAACAGGCTTGTATATAAAATAAAATAAAATAATATTGTAGGTTATATTCAAAATAAAAATATGTATTGTAAAAGGCAGTCAAAATGACTGCTTTGACACTTCTAGGTGTGCGGGATTACAACTTACTTATTGTTGCGTCTTGCTTTTCAAACACCGTCAGGGTATTTAATACATGTATTTAGGAAAAGTCTTAAACGGATAACTGCATAACTTTCAGACATGCAAAGTAATTTCATTTTGAAAACCTCAAACCATCAAAATGACTCGCGTGGCGGTTCTAGTGTTAATGTGGTTGTCAGTACTGCCGTGACTTGTTCTAGCTTTGAAGACATCAACCGGCTATCTTTAAGAACGCACATTAGCAAAAACAAGCATATTTCTCTATGTGCATTAACAATGGAGTTGCTGAAAAGGATCTGAGAACCATTCTGAGAATTGTGCCTTCCCATTGATTTTCATTTTGTGTTTGTGGCTCTGTTTCTTCTGTACAATGCATTAGTAAAACTTCATCTAGAATATTGTGTTCAGTTCTGGTTACCTCGCTACAAAATTGATATTGCTGCTCTAAAAAGAGTGCAAAGAAGAGCAACCAGAATTGGTCCGGGTTTAAAAGGCAGGTCATATGCAGACAGGCTAAAATAATTTAATCCATTCAGTCATGAACAAAGACGACTACGCAGCAATCTGATTCAAACATGATTCAAAGGTATTGACAATGTTGACCCAAAGGACGTTTTCGACCTGAAAAAAAAAAAAAAAACAAGGACCAGGGGTCACAAATGGATTAGACAAAAGGGGCATTCAGAAAATGGAGGCACTTTTTTACACAAAGAATTGTGAGGGTCTGGAACCAACTCCCCTGTAATGTTGTTGAAGCTGACACCCTGGGATCCTTGAAGAGGCTGCTTGATGAGATTCTGGGGTCAATAAGCTACTCACAACCAAATGAGCAAGATGGGCCAAATAGCCTCCTCTCGTTTGTAATCTTTCTTTTGTTCTTATAAGGTAATGTAATACAATTTCTTATTGAATTACCAGTGAATGCATCAAAGAAAGAAAGTCAGGTCCTTGCTGAAGATGAATGCCAGCGATTGATGTACATCAAGGACCACGTTATAATTCTTGAGAAAATCCATTCCCTCCAGGTGAAGATGGAGAGCAGGTTCATTAATCCACTGTATTAATGATATCATTCTTTGTGACTTGCCAGCTGCTGCAGATTTTGCCAATTCAGAGAGCGAGGTCAACCTGAAATCTGAAGCTCAGACTCTGAGTAATAAGTGCAAGTGCAGTTCTGTTCAACTAACTGTTTTGTTCTGTGCATATTATTTTTACTAGTACATGTATGCTATAAAATTCTGTGTAATACACTTATATGTGCTAAGTTTTCAGTGGATTGTTTGAGACAATTTTTAAATTTGTAGGATCGTTATCTATACAAGGTATAGCTCTGCTGTAACTAAACGTTATTTCAATTAGAATGTTGTTCTATTATAATGTTGGTAACCATGGTTTTGTTGCATGTTGAATAATAAAGGAGTTTCGCAATGGAATAAAGAGTCTGGTTTTAAAGCATAAGTGTCAATTTCACCCATTTCTGATTGAATTGAAAAATAAAGATTGAAAAAAAACGTAAATTGTTTTTAAAATAAACGTTGATATTAATCATCAATTTGGCAAAAAAAAATGACATTGAATAGTAGCAAGCCTATTTATAACATAACTTACCAGTGTTGTCTTTTATTTTAAATGAATGTGTAGCACTTTTTTATGCTTCTGTAATATATATTACATCTTAAAAGCAAGAAAAGTTGTTCATTCCAATCTCCAGGTGTCTGCTGTGACCGATATAAAGCAACTGTAAATCCATGTTTATGACCAAAGTCGAAGGATGCACTTTTACTGTCTTCTTCTTCAGCATTTTTACAAAAAAAATAATTTAAAAAATTGTACTGTAGTTTGTAATATACATTCCTAATGTTCTCTTCATTACACCACAAGGATGACTGACTGACTCCAATTTGGAGTGTACCATCAATATGTAGGGAATCGAACCTAGTGCCTATTTACTGGAAAGACTAATTTGATTTCCCCACGGAAAATAGATCCCTTCATTGGTGTCCAGGCACCAAAATTAGACCGGACTTGTGCCATATAAGCATTTTCATAACAAACCGGCAAAGACTTAAGTTAATGCTAATTCAAGGTTCTACATGTAGAAACAAGTACTGGAATGGTGTTCCAACGCATTCCGGCCAACTACACCAGTGGGAAAGATGTTCCACATAGTAAAAAGGCTGAAAACTCAAAGTCATTGGCTTTCAACCAGGCTGTCTGCTAAGAATAGTCTGATCTGGCCAAAGACACACACAAAAAAATATGTCTTAATGTATGGCAGTGGGGAGACCATTGGTCTCCAGGTCTGTGTTGGTCAATGTTCAAAGCAATCTTGACCTGAAACGTAATCCACAGCAGATATAGAAGCAGTCTATATTACATACATCTGGGTTTTTTTTCTACTGTATAATTATTTAAGAACTGATAATTCTCCCCCTTAAGACTATTTACAGTAGACGGAATGCTTCACCAGAAAACACACGATTACAACAGACAAGACAAGTTTGAAAGTTTTTTGGTCATGATTTTTTTTTTCAACTAAAGCATTAAGAATAGGGCTGCAACTATAATCAGTAGCTTATCGGCATGGCACCGATATAAGAAAAAAACAAACAAACACAATCGTCGATCTGCAGTTTTTGTTATTTTAGCTGATACTGTACACCGATATTCATGCTTGAATTTCTTCCAGCACAGAATTGAATGTTTGGTCAGGTATGTTTACTATACTAAGAAGAACAAAGAAGAACATGGAGACAGTCATTTTCCTAGTGCTGTGTAACCTGCAATCAACCTGCAGTAAATATGTCTCAAAAGAGCAGTGTTTAGATTTTTTTCTTTTAATATCTGAAGACAACAATAGGATAGCAAGTTGTGTGTAGCAGAGCAGACTTGATGCTACATTAAATCCAGCGATGAACTGTGGGTAGAATATTATTCTGATGCTTTTTTTAAAAAAAAAAAGCTCTTTAAATATTTAAGACTCTGGAGTGTTCATCTGCTCCGTGCTGCTCAACCTCTCCACGTCCAAACAACAAAACAAGTCTTCTTAGCGCAGATTCCGGGTCGTTACATTATTATTATTATTATTATTATTATTATTATTATTATTATTTATTATTATTATTATTATTATTATTTCACAATGTGTTTCAGAATGGCCTTTTGTAATTTTTGTTTATCTTGCTTAATCTGCATCCTGTTAAGTAACAAATTCAAATTTGACTGAATTTTGTAACTGGAAATTTAATATTTTTATGACTTTTTTTGGATTAAATTATTAGTATTATTAAGCAATGTATGCTTAACATAAGAATTTAACAAATGTTGTAGTTGACATTGCGTAAGTTACATTTTTTTCTACTGTACATTTTAGGTAGAAGTTATAATACACAATGTTTGACAGCAAGTGGCTATAAAAGTTAATGTCACATTATATATATATATATATATATATATATATATATATATATATATATATATATATATATATATTTATTTTTTTTTTTTTTTTTTTTTTTTTTCTACAGAAGTGTTTTTACTAGTACAATTCAAAAATGTTGTTTTTGTGTGACTGTTGTAAAACAAATGTATAAATAGCTGTCAAGCACACAATATAATACTATGTCAGGGGTGAAGTGTACATTGACATTCCGTGATTTCTTACACTGCAGGCATATCAAATAACAAAGACAGAATAACTAAAACAGAGGTCAGAGAATCACTGGCAAACTCAGACCACAACATGGTCTCATTTGAAGTGTTTTTTAAAACCCCAAAAGTAATGACTAAAGCTAAGGTTTACAATTTTAGACAAGCAAACTATGAAGGTACGAAACAGAGACTAACAGAAGTAGACTGGAGTAAAATAGAGAAAACACCCACAGAAGAAGGATGGTTGTTCTTCAAAAATGTAGTACTAGAGGCGCTAAACAATTACATCCCTAAAGTAGACAAATCTAAATGTAAAACTAAATTGCCAAAATGGTTTAATAGATCAATTAAAAAAAATATTCAGCGAAAAAAGACACTTTACAGAGCATTAAAAAAGGACCAAAAAGAAAGTACGCAGAAAGAGTACACGGAACTGCAAACGCAAGTCAAAAAGGAAGTTAGAAAGGCCAAGAGAGAAATAGAAATGAACATTGCTAAGGGAGCTAAAACCAATTCCAAAATGTTTTTCCAATATTACAACAGCAAGAGAACATTCAAAGAGGAGATTAAATGTTTAAGAGATACAAATGGCAAAATCGTAGATGAAGAAAAAAAAATAGCAAATATATTAAATGATTACTTTTCACAAGTTTTTACAAAGGAAGATACTAACAACATGCCCCACATGTCATCCAGTTCCTATCCAGTTTTAAATAACTTTAGCATAACTGAGGCAGAAGTGTTAAAGGGACTAGGAGCGCTTAAAATAAACAAATCCCCTGGGCCGGATGAGATCCTCCCAGTAGTACTCAAAGAAATGAAAGAAGTAATTTACAAACCGCTAACCAAGATCATGCAGCAGTCTCTTGACACAGGGGTGGTACCGACAGACTGGAAAATTGCAAACGTAATACCGATCCACAAAAAGGGAAACAAAACTGAACCAGGTAACTACAGACCAGTAAGCCTGACTTCTATTATATGCAAACTTATGGAAACTATAATAAGATCCAAAATTGAAAATTACCTATATGGTAACAGGGTCCTGGGAGACAGTCAACATGGTTTTAGGAAAGGGAGATCGTGTCTAACTAACTTGCTTGATTTTTTTGAGGATGCAACATCGATAATGGATAATTGCAAAGCATATAACATGGTTTATTTAGATTTTCAAAAAGCTTTTGACAAAGTCCCGCACAAAAGATTAATTCTCAAACTGAACGCAGTTGGAATTCAAGGAAACAGATGTACATGGATTACGGAGTGGTTAACATGTAGAAAACAGAAAGTACTGATTAGAGGAAAAACCTCAGAATGGAGTGTGGTAACCAGCGGTGTACCACAGGGATCAGTATTAGGTCCTCTGCTATTCCTAATCTACGTTAATGATTTAGATTCTGGTATAGTAAGCAAACTTGTTAAATTTGCAGACGACACAAAAGTAGGAGGAGTGGCAAACACTGTTGTAGCAGCAAAGGTCATTCAAAATGATCTAGACAAGATTCAGAACTGGGCAGACACATGGCAAATGACATTTAGTAGAGAAAAGTGTAAGGTACTGCATGCAGGAAATAAAAATGTACATTATAAATATCATATGGGAGATACTGAAATTGGAGAAGGAATCTATGAAAAAGACCTAGGAGTTTTTGTTGACTCAGAAATGTCTTCATCTAGACAATGTAGGAAAGCTATAAGAAAGGCTAACAAGATGCTGGGATACATTGTGAAAAGTGTTGAATTTAAATCAAGGGAAGTAATATTAAAACTGTACAATGCACTAGTAAGACCTCACCTTGAATATTGTGTGCAGTTCTGGTCACCTCGCTATAAAAAAGATATTGCTGCCCTAGAAAGAGTGCAAAGAAGAGCGACCAGAATTATTCCGGGCTTAAAAGGTATGTCATGTGCAGACAGGCTAAAAGAATTGAATCTGTTCAGTCTTGAACAAGAAGACTACGTGGCGACCTAATTCAATCATTCAAAATTCTAAAAGGTATTGACAGTGTCGACCCAAGGGACTTTTTCAGCCTGAAAAAAGAAACAAGGACCAGGGGTCGCAAATGGAGATTAGACAAAGGGGCATTCAGAACAGAAAATAGGAGACACTTTTTTACACAGAATTGTGAGGGTCTGGAATCAACTCCCCAGTAGTGTTGTTGAAGCTGACACCTTGGGATCCTTCAAGAAGTTGCTTGATGAGATTCTGGGATCAATAAGCTACTAACAACCAAACGAGCAAGATGGGCCGAATGGCCTCCTCTCATTTATAAACTTTCTTATGTTCTTATGTTCTTATATCTTGGTTAATGTTGTGGTTCATGACCAGGGATCCTAGTTTTCCGCAATAAAAAAAGAAACAAATTATCCGAAAAAAAAAAGTTATTTTTTTTTTGTAAAATTCCATCAACAGTAAATTACCTTAAAATGAACAGAAATATAAACAAGTATATTTATGTAAATTTAAAGCAACATTGCCTGTGTTGATGATTATACAAGATAAGTGTATTGATTTGGTTATCAAACAAAGAAAAAAAAAGCCTTGCTTGATTTTTGCCCTGCCCAAAGTACAAAACTACAAATTCTCCAACAACACTGAAAATATGTGTTTTTTCGTAGCAAACAGATTCCAATGATCCCTATTGATAACATAAAAAGTTTAACAGTGCATCCTTTCGATATGTTTGATTGGTGTCGCAGCAGTTTGTGTGAAAATAGACTGAATGGCCTTGCCCCATCGTGTCCACAAAGACAGGGAGGTGTCCCGGGAGGAAGTGTCAATAGATCAGGTCATAGGAGGATTGGCAAACTCTGTATTTAAAGTAAAGCCTTCTAAATCGTGGCCTCATACAGTCTCAGCAGTCCGATCTGTCTAAGCACTAGTATCAGCAATCTTACCAGTCCTAGTAGCGTCAGCACCAGTCTTACCAGTCCTAGCAGTGTCCGCACCAATCATACCAGTTGCAGCTATAGCATCAGTGTCATCGGTCTCAGCATTAACTTCAGTAGCACTGAACCAAACGCATGTCCCTCATTGAAGGTATGAATCCATATACTTATTCATATCCCTTTGCAGTTTGCATTAATAATAATATCTTTATATAACGCCTTTCATAGTGGACCACCATCACAAAACTGTGAACCGTATATTATATGCAGAGTCACTTTCAATAGGACATTGGCTTAACATCTCATCTGCAGGCTGGAGCACAAGGAGACTAAGCAACTTGCTCAGGGTCACACAGTGAGTCAGTCAGGGCCAGAGGTGGGATTTGAACCAGTGACCTTGTGGTTACCAGCGCTGGACTTTAACTACCGGACCACACTGCCTATAGGCTGTTTATACCTTCATAACATAAACAGGATATGCAGAGTTTTTTAGACAAATTCAATGTTTGACTCAGTAAAAATCTATTCCTAGCTACGCCCCTGCATGTTATTCTTTGTATTCATTTTCTGAAGTAAATGCAGCAAGTAAACAATACGCGTTCATTTTTGTCATAAATACAACAAGTAAACAATATCTGTTCATGTTTTAACATTTATAATTATAAAGCAGTTTGGCCCAGTGCCTTGTTCTAGTAGTTTAAAACAACTTACTAGCACTAACTAACTGTCTGTCTGTCTATCTATCTATCTATCTATCTATCTAACTATTTATCAAGAAAATCTTTATCGGTGCACCCCTAATTAAAAATATTCTATAAACACACTGAATAAACCTTTTAAAAAAGTTTGTTGAAATGACCCATGTCCTGATTATGTCAAGCTCATAATCAACTGGGGAACTGGTGTATTAAGTCACACTGTTAACCCTTTGTTAGCAGCAAAGGATGCAAATACACCCCTGCATGTTTAAAATGAACATATTGTGCGTTGATCTTTGTATAATAAATACATTAGTTTCCAAAACTGTATTTGATAATGGCATTATTTACAGTGTCTTCCTTATTACCTAATACAGTTCATTGTCAAAAACATATAATTGTTATTAGTTTTTCCATCTTGAGGGAGCAAAAATGTTTTGTAGGCTTTATAGGATACCATGCACAGCTCCTGTTTACTTGCAGTTTTGAGAGTTGCAGGGGAGCTGGGGCAAGTGAGAGACAATTGGGAGTAAAGGTGCCCTTGGATTGGCATTGTTTTTTTTTTTTTGGTTTGCTTGTTTTTTTGGTTTTTTTTAAGGAATGGAGCCTATCTTTCTTTTTATGTTACTTATTTTTAAGTTACTTTCTGCACTGTTTTTTTTTTTTTCATCAAAGACTGAAGCTGATTTTATGCACAATGTGACACCCTGTTGAAGTGCATTTTTCTTGTTTATATTTCTGTTCATTTTAAGGTAATTAACTGTTGATGGCATTTTGTTAAAAAAAAAAGTTCTAGCATTTCAAAACAATGTATTTATTCAATACATAACAGTTTAAATAATAATATAAACCAGTTGAGTGTTATTCTTTTGCTTTAAATGATAAGTTAACAGCATTTATGTATGCAGTGTATTGGCAGCCCTTCTGCCATAAGTGTAAGTTCAAGTATTGCCGCTGTCGAAGGGTTAAAAATGTTTTCAACCAGATTCCATTTCAATGATCTGAAGTTATATGATAACATTGACTATTACTGTTACCTCTGAGGATAATTAGTAGAATTACCTTTTGAGAATAATGGTGATGATATTAGTAGTGACAGGATTGAGAGTGATCAGTGTATGTCCAATGAGTATTAAAAGATGAAATGCCTGTGTGCCATGTGCGTATGACATGAAAGCAGGACTTTACAAAGCTCCCAGCGTTTCAGTGCTGTAGGTTCAGATTGTTCAAACCACCCACGTCTGTGAAATTCAGTTTAATGCTCAGCATATTACCCTTCTCAGGACTGCTTGTCAGATAATCTATGGTGTCTTTTAACATGGAAATGTAAGAACTGAATCCAAGCTTTTTTTTTTTTATTTTTATTATCAGTACTATATTTAGTATTGTTGATATGTATTACTACTAATATTATTCATTCTGGTATAATGGAATGGCAACAGTTCATTGCTGTCTCAACTAAATTCTCTCCACATTATACACATTTGAAAATGTAGAATTTGTGAGGCCCAGTTTTTACCATTTTAATTATGAAAAAAATATCTTTAGCAACACTAAAGAGCAGTGTTAACAAGGACGAGTAATTCTCCTTAAAGGGCAAATGGATATCTTTGATTGTCATAGTTCTGAACTCTGACTGACAGTGAGACTGCATACAGGCCTTGGAGCAGAGGATCTGAAATGCCCCATGTTCTGACATTAGTTTGTCCTTCCTAACAAGAGTTTCAGAAAAAAAACAACAAACAAACTCTGCAATCGGTTTTGAAAAAGGCAACTTTCCTTGCTTACTAAACTTCTCTTTCCACTTTTGCATGGCACCATCATCAACATATGGCCTGACACATAATTACCAGCCTTGTAGAGGTTATACATTCTAGACAAAATCATTCTCCAGGGTGGTCATAACATGCTGCCCACATCTAGGGAGTGCCACAAGGCCCTTGGTTTCCATGGCAACTAGGCCAGTTATAAAACCTGAATCACATCAAACTAAAAATACCTAGACTCACAAGAAGGTCAAGATTGCAGTTGTGCCTCATGCATTCATCATTAACAGACTGACTGTGCCTTGTAAAAATATATTACATCTATGATTAAGGGCCCCAGTCAGTTCAACCAGCTACACCTCAAAAAAAGTTAAAATATATGGAGAGCCCAAAACTTAACAGGAACAAACCCAATTCTAGTATCTATCAGTTGTCAAGGCACGAGTGTATAAAGTTAGGGCCCTGTACCCACCTATTTTCAGAATTAGAAAATGGATCGGATATTTCCTTTAACCCAATTAGTCAATATGTGGCAAAGGGCGAAAATATTTAAATGCAGTGTTCACTTATATATTTTACCTTTTTTCTGCTTGATAAATTGTGAACAGGATGTGAGTGGTGCGGTAATAAATCCAATGCCAGACAGGCATCTCATTCACATTTCTATCTCTGTCACACGAAAGAACATCTCTGTTCTGGTACATGGACTAAGCCTGCTTTCTCGCTGTCCTATACGTTCAATCTGTCTATTTAACAAATACAGTTTAAAAAAAAAATCGAGAATAATGATTGCTTAGCAATACATTAACCACAACAACAATAGCAACCAGTCTGTGGTTTGAATGACAAGTTGTAGAAATCAAACAACTGGATGCAGACTTCTTTAAGCAACCCTATGTCAGCATGTCACATATGAAATTCTGAGCAAACTGCATTGAATACTGAGGAAAATATTTGTATTCATTAGTAACAAAAAACAGTGTTGCATAAAATCACCAATAAAACAAATAAAAAAACTTCAGCTCAGGCATTTAATGTCACAAGGCAGGACTTCTTTGGGTTCTGTTGCTTAATATATATTTGTATATATAAAAAACACTTCTTAGATGTTGACACCGCCAAAGAGAAAGGATGGCAAACAGATCTATTTCTACCTAGTTTTAATGAATAAAGTATGAATAATTGAGAGACACATTTTGGATATAGACTTTTATTTTGCGCAAATTGCTGTTTTTCCTCTTTGGTGGTGGCTGAAGTATTTTTTATTGAGCTTTTCCGGACAAAGAACCTCGTCTGATTTAAATGGACTGAGACATCTCTGTAGTGCTGGCATCTATATTTTCTAATATAATATATATATATATATGATATATATATCTATATATATATATATAATATATATGATATCTATACTATGGTTAATCCTTGGTTAACACTAGAACTGCCACATGGGTCACTTAGACCCATACATTTTTAAACTGCTTCATTATAAAAAGAAAGACATACTATCGGATACAACTGAAAAGTTGTATTCATGAAAATCATGCATATACAGCATGACTACAAACAGTGAAAATATATAAAATACACATTTCAAAAGAAATGGGTGTGTACATATACCCGTGTACAGGTGTAAACTACAAAACCAAAATCATTGTTTGTAATATTACATGAAAATAAAATATAACACTACTTCCGGTATGATGGCTGCATTGTACTCTATGGAGGAGCGTATGCGTCTGCCAGCTGACTGTGCCTGCATCCAGGAGCTGTGCTGTAAACACAGATGCAGTTCCATTGAACACTATTGTATAAACTGCCAGACTCTTTAAACAGCAAGGATAGTTTACATATTTTCAGACTATAAATTATATCATAAAATGCTATGAAACTGACATTTTATTTATTAGTAATAAAACCAATGCCACAGAATGAGTAACATTCCACCCATTTTCTTTAATATATTTGGAGATGAAACTCCAGAGAACTAACTGGTGCAGCACCAATTTTCCCCATGATGACAGTAGTCCACCAGAAAAAAATGGTTCTACAGCAACTGTCAACAGAAGACACAAGAAGAGTAAATAAGACACAGCTAAATTAAATAGAAGAAAACAAAATAAAAACACACACACACACACACACACACACACACACACACGTACAACATGGGTTGTTAATGTGTTTAAAGAGATTTAAAGAGGCTTAAAGAAAAAATATGGACATTAATTTTACAGAAATAAGCCCAGAAAACCTCAGCAACATTCTGGGGGAATTTTATGCCAGTGCAAGAAGTTCAGCTGGTGACCAGCATAATTCAATCTACAGTTTTTTAACCCCGAGAGTTGGCCTAAATAGATTTTTTAGCAGAGAAGTTTTAGCATCTGTTGTCAGCGAGTTTAAGACCAACAATAATGTCTTCCTGTCAGAAAAGCGGGTAAAGACAAGGCCAAACACCATTTCCACAACACCAAGAATGGGATGTTAAGGCATGCACCTTAACTCACCCCTATTGTGCCTAAGGATCACATCAGATATGATGTCATACATGATATCACTAATGACATCTGCAATGACCTGAATGTTGGCATATCTAATCACTGGACAAATGCTCTCCCAAGACTGCCTAGAAGAACATTACACTAGGAAACCATTTTTCTGTGCTGGACTGTAGCTATCATGCTTCGTATGAAAATCACTCTGCTAATGGAGACACAATCATAGACAAAACAAGACACTTTCATTGCGCTCACTGTCACTCAGGTTTGAGTGCATGTTTGTGGAGCCAGCTAAATTTCAGTATGTTAGGCTACTTTTTATTATGTTTTTGGTACTCACGCTGTTTGTTGTGTTTATTCAGAATGCTGTCAGGTGATCTGTTGCTGGTGATCGCTTAAATAAAGTCTGAATTAATTTATTTTATTTTTACAGCTTGTTAATGACACTATAGAGTAGCCTAGTTTGCTTTATTATTTATTAAATTTAAGTGATTCTATAAATCTATTGTTAAACTGCAAGAACAATTTGACTGTGATTCTGCATCTCTGAAAATGTCTAGCCTAAGTATTTTTATTTTTTTAATGAGGAAATTGATAATAAGTACAGATAAAAATACGCTGGCTCCTGACTACAGTATTTGCGTTAAACGAGCATGACCGTACAGTACAGTGTTTCAAATGGTTTGTATATTTGGCATTTCAGTGTTTTTGTTTTATTATGGCTAATCAAGATATATTTTTTTATTCTAGACATTCCATGTTATTTACATCAGAGCATCATAATGCATAGCTATTTGTTTTATGTTGGAAATAAACACAAATTATTTCTTTGTAAGTTAATTATTTACTTACTCTGTAGTAGTACAAAATGATGCTTTGTTAGGCCTTGTGAAAAGCTTGAAATGTTAGCTGTGATCATCTGTTTGGTGTGCATTCTTGCAGCTACAGTTCAAACTGGAGAGTATTCCTAAGTGATTGTATTGTTACAGGTCCAGTCAGTACTACACAAAAAGGTTACCAAATCGTACAATTGCTAATGCGTAGAATTCATTTTTAAAAGTACTTTTTTAAAATATTAAAATACACATTTTTAAACCAACCCACCCACAAAAGGCACTAAAGACTACTTGTGTGCAGTAACTTGCCAGATTTAAGTAGTAACTGTCCAGCAATTTTTTTACCTACAGGTGAATAATAAAAAACGTTGACCCGCAACCAAAAGTCCAGTCTTTTCTCACCCACACAAAACACAGACACAGTTCCTACAGTGCGCGAATTAAGTGCTCATGGTGCAAAAAGACAGTTCCTCAGTGAAAAGTGTGTGGTGATAGCCAGGTTTGATGCCGGCTTGTGGATGCAGCTCCAGATCGTGTTAGTAATCTTGAAACAGACAATACCAAAAAACAGTGTTACAAGACAAAACTAACAAACACTCACGGTTTCTTCCACAAATAACGTGGGACTCCTTCTAGGTTGTTGCTAACCATATATAAACCAACGATCACTTTCACTACGCCCCCTATTTATACCCTCACTCATGACCCCTAGGTTAATGAGCGCATCCGCTCCTCCAATCCTCGGATGCTACGCCGTCCCCTCTGAGTCATTGTCTTGCCATTTAGTTAAGGGTACTCCGTTCCTTTTACATAGTGTCCTCACAGGTCGGGAAGGAGATCTAACACCAAAAATTGTCTGTTCTCTGTCACAGCAAGGCACACATATTCTTATACGTTTTCATCCTTTTGCATCTCAAATTATGTTCCCTTTCAATTGAATGCCAACCATTACCGAATGGGAAAGAGGCCTCTCTGACTATCAATCACTGAACTTATATAAAAAATCTGCCATCAGGGCCCTGCTGTGAGGGGTAAGTCCCTCCAACCTCCTGCTAAAGAGGAATGTCCTCACAGTAACATAACGCCATTTTCTCTCTCACTCCACTGAGACAGGTCACAGATTGCGATTGCTTTCTTGTACCTAATTTAGCTGATTTGTTTGGTTTTTACCAACAAATTTATTGGATCCACAGTAAAATCACACTCTCGAGCATTGTTAAGAGTGCTCTTGCCTAATTCTCACATCAGTTTGATGACTACAGCTGGTTTCGACCCCTCTTGAGGGACTGACGAGCTGTCATTACTCTTTTTCACTACACGAGGCCTTGTGTAGTTGATATACCATGTGGGGAGCTGTTGTGGTGCTGTAAGGAGACTCGGCAGCGTTGTCCTCTATGACGATTTAAAAAAAAAAAAAAAAAAAAAAAAACATCTCGGGCCAAGGGCCCCTCTCAAGCCTCTGGCTTTCCTAGTGTGGCTGTGCTTGCTCTCGGCGACCACGCCGACTGAATCAGCTGCATCGACCGTGGTTTTCCTGCCAACTTGCGAGGTAGAGAAAAACAGCGCCTACCCAGCCATGACTCACTCGGCACCTGTGTAAACATCTTTGGTGCCACTTACAGCCCGGCACCAACCATGCCTATCATCGACACCGACAGCGCTTTCCGCGACGTTGATCCCGGCACCGATTAACTCGGCACCGGTGACTATCTTCGGAGCCGTCTACAGCCCGGCACCGACCACGCTACACATCGGCACCGACCTCAGCGCCGATTGACTTGTCACCGACATATCAGCACTGACTGATTCAGCATCAGTAAATCTCTTGGAAGCGTCTACAACCAGCACCGACCATGCTACTATTGACACCGAACACAGCACCTTCACCTGTGAAGCCATGTTGGTCCAGTCGACTGGGTCCTCTGCTGGGTTCCACCAGTGTGACCAGTGCATGGCAAAGCTGCCCAGGCAGGACGAGCACCAGTCCTGTGCCAGATGCCTAGGGCCAGAACATGCGGCCAAAGCACTGGCAGGTGAGCTGGACTGTTCTTCCTGTAGGAAGTTCTCAAGGAGAATGAAGTGACGGAGAACAGCCCTATCCCCATCAGAGTCTCTCTCCTTAAGCCATGGGAGAATGAGATCTGTGGTCCAAGAGCCTCTGCAGAGGTCATCCCCAGGGAGGTCGCTGGCGGCGATAGTGGCTGCTTACCGGCATCTGTCGCTGACACAAGCCAAGGTCGTGAAGACCGAGAAGGTGGCGCTACTGGATGCTCCCATTACACCAAGGCAGACTTTCGGGGCGACCATTGATGTGAGCCTTGAGAGGTCCCACAAGGCCACGGAGGTCGCCTCCAAGTTTCGCGCCTTCTGGCTTACTGTCAGTGGCCAAAGTGGCATTCACAGCCCGCTGGGGTAAAAAGGTCTGAACACCGCCCTCCACCCCAGAGTAGACAAGCAGGCAGAGGCAGAGCCAGCAGCAAGGGACCACTGCAGGCCAGGGGTAACCAGTTCTCCGGCTGAAGACCGAGGCCTGGGCCTAAAAAAGACCCGCCCCCTCCCAAACCCATGGGAGACCGCCCCTGAGATGGGCCCCGGCTGCCCCCCCCCCCCCCCCCACAACCGGACTGACCAACGGCAACGACCCTTGGCAAGGCTGCACCCAGGACTCCTGGGTGTTATCCACTGAAACAATGATACACTCTACAATTCCACATAGGTTCGCCACCCTTCAAGAGTGTGCTCCTCAGCACCATTGAACCAGCGAGAGCGACACTCCTTCAACAGGAGATAGCCAATCTTCAACAGAAGGACACTGGACGCCTGGTAAGTCCAAGCGATGCCCTCAGCGTCTTTTATTCCAGGTACTTCCTGGTGTCCAAAAGGTACGGCGGTTTCAGACCAATTCTGGATCTCAGGGTCCTCAACTTGTTCTTCAAAGAGAGGAAGTTCAACATCTTGACAGCACAGCGTATCCTCCAGTCCATCCAACCAAGTGACTGGTTCACATCGATCGACCTGCAAGATGCCTACTTTCAGTCCCGATCCGTCCCGAGCATAGAAAATATCTGCGCTTTGCTTTTCAAGGTGACGCGTACAAATTCTGAGTGTTGCCATTTCGCCTCTCGTTGGCGCCCCGCACATTTTCAAAGTGCATAGAGGCAGCACTGGCTCAACTCAGGCAGTGGGGTATTCGGATCCTGAACTATCTGGTCGATTGGTTAGTTTGCACACATTCCAAAGCACGCGCAGAGGCGCACACGAAAAAGGTTATGGACCATGTAAGGACGTTAAGGCTCTTGATACACCAACAGAAGAGCAGCTTCATACCATCTCAGTCCACAGTGTTCCTGGGGATCAAACTGAACTCTGTGAGCATGCTTGCCTAACTGTTGGAAGACAGGATTCGGTTCTTGGAGGCCACACTCCCTATTCAGAGAGGACGCTCTCGTACAAGTATATCAAAGTTTGTTGCCTCAAGAATCCTTCCACTAGGGCTGCTAAGAATGCGCCCACTTCAAGCCTGGGTAAATACGCTCAAGGTGCACCCAGTCCGTGATCGGTACCGGCTGGTACGAGTGTCCAGACAATGCCAGAAGACACTGTGAGTGGTGGCTTAGTTTCGGCAATCTGCGCCTCGGATCTCCCCTCAGATCCCCCCACAGAAGGGAAATGGTCACTACAGACGCCTCCAGTCTGGGCTGGGGAGCGGTTTGGAATGGGAGAGGAATAAGAGGTCAGTGGAAGGGACATTGGTAGCAAGCGCACATAAATGCCAAAGAGCTGCAAGCAGTGAGCCTGGTGCTATGCTATTTTTGCCAGCAATTAGTGCACAAACATGTGCTGGTCCAGACAGAAAATACCACAGTGGTAGCCTACATAAACCATCAAGGCAGCCTGCTCTCACTGGGCCTTCACCACGCAACACACAGACTCCTGTCCAATTTTTTTTTCTTGTAAATTGTGACATAGTTCCTGGTTTTCATGATCAAGCTCTTGAATTCGAAACCATATTGTTTACTTCAGGTGCACAGACAATTCTAAATGAGCAAAGTTTTTGCAAAATGATTTGAATTAGAACAACACCATTTATGTAGAGGTTCACACGTTTTACATACATCAATGTCCTGACTTAAACTGCACTGGTCCCAAAGATATATGTAACTGTTTTTATGTGTACACTAGCATGTGTACGCTTCAACAGCTAGTTGAGCATACCAAAGTTTCTTCATCTCATACGCCTCATCCACAGCATCTTCCCATGGCACTGTTAACTCTACCAGATGAACAAGGCGTGCTGATCCAGACCACAAGACAATGTCTGGTTGAAGGTTAGTGGTGGCAATCTCAGTTGGAAAAATAAGCTGTTGACCAACATCAGCCAGCATCTTCCAGTCTCTAGTAGCTTCCAGTTGTCCTGGGCGAGGATTGGTTTTAACACCTTTTCTTGGTGGTTGCTCTCCTGGATGGAGGAATACTATTTTTTGTGTGTAAGGCTTTGATGGAACTGGTGGCACCTTATTGGTCAGATTACACTTCCAATGCTAAGGCCAAACATCGCAGCACTTGGTTATGGTGCCAAGTAAACCGTCCTTGGCTATGGCCCACCTTACATCCTGTCAAAATGTGCCTTAATGTTGCAGGTGATGAACACAAAGGACATGAGGGATCCTCACCCACCCAAAGGTTTAGGTTCTGTGGTGATGGGAGAACATCATATGCTGATCTGATGAGGAAACTGATGCTGCTCTGTTCAATTGTCCACAGGTCTTGCCAGCCGATCTTGCGTTGTTCCACACTCTCCCATCTCATCCATTCTCCTTGCTTTCCTGGGAAATGGCCTTTACACACCTGATCCTTTCCTCCTGCTTTTGCACCTCATTGACTACCAGCTTCCTCTGTTGAGCTGTGCCATGTAGGAGGAGCTGAACTGAGACCAAAACCTCCTTTCCATGCTGAACTTGCCCCATAATATCTCCAATTCGAAAGGCAGGCTTAGCATCTTCCACAGCTTTGTTTGCCATCCATTTTCTTCCAGTTTTCAACACAGGCGCTGCCTCCTGTTGTGGTTTTCTACAAATAGTCGAACACAGTGGTTGTTGTCCAATACCAAAATAGTTTATTCGTGCAGCACGGAGAGAAAGGTACAACATAGGATTGCAAGTTTCTCTGCCTAGCAACTAACAGCAGAGCTTTTTATACCTAATAAATACACTTGAAACGCCCATTATTATTTGCGTAAAAGCAGTATATGCTTTGTTTAAGCCAATAATTGTAAGTTCTAATGAAGGCAGTTTCTAGTCAAGTGCGGATGGCTGCGGTTAGCACATAGTACATCCTGTCTCACATTTATTAAGACAAACAAGTTTCCAGCTGTCTCAGCCATCTAAGCAATATCCTGTTGCAGCTTACATGAATGTTATATTTTAGCTTATTTATTTAGCACTTATTCTAACCCTACAAATACTTAGTATGAAGCTAGCTTTTACACTCCCTTACACATTTGTCGTGTGAATCTACTAATGTCATTTCCAGTCGGACTTTGGCGCACTTAAACTCCTTGGTTAGAACAGAGATTGGTAGCTGTAGTATTGCTTTACCATAAAGACCCACTCTGCTGAGGCAGCGTGGAACTCCCAACCATTTCCTGATGTATGAACCGATTAAAGCTTCCAGCTTCTCAACTGTTGTCAAGGAACCCTCGTACACAACAATCTTGGCATTGGCAATAGGCTACAGCAGTCTTGGCAGTAGACCAAACTGAAAGCACCAGAGTTTCAGTTTTCCTGGTAAAACACTGCTGTCTATGCTCTTCAACCAATCCACTGCTTGCTGTGTAACTTCTCCCACACGATCTGTGTCCTTTAGATCCCTGTCGAACCATCCCGACTGACTTTTCACTGGCTTCTCGGACACTGTAGGTATTACCTCACCATTAATGTAGAACCTTCTATCTACTACTTTGTCTTTAATTATAGAGATGCGCCTTGATTTAGTGGGCTTGAATTGCATTCGTGCTCATTCAATGTTATTGGTTAATTTGCCCAATAACCAATTAGTAAAGGCTACGATTGTAGTCATTGTTGTCATGTCATCCACGTATGCTCGAATTGGTGGTAGTCGCATTCCAGAAGCCAAGCGCTCTCCTCCCACTACCTATTTTGATTCCGTAATAATTACTTCCATTGCCATGGTAAAAGCCAGTGGAGAAATGACACATCCTGACATTATTCCAACTTCTAGGCATTGCCATGTAGTGCTTAATTCTGAAGTTGAAAAACTAAATTGCAAATCTCCAATGTAGGATTTCACTAAATTTGTTATTGTCATCAGTATGCTGAAAAAATCAAATGCTGCCCATAGAAGTTCATGTGGCACAGAACCATATCCATTAGCCAAATCCAGTAATGTCACATGGAGCTCCTTCCTCTCCTTTTTTGCTGATTGAATTTGTTGCCAGATTACGCTTATGTGTTCTAAGCATCCTGGGAAACCTGGAATGCTTGCTTTTTGTACTGAAGTGTCAATTAAGCAGTTCTTTAATAGGTAGGTTGACAATCTCTGTGCAATCATGCTGAAGAAAATCTTGCCTTCTACGTTTAATAGAGAAATAGGACGAAACTGACCGATGCTTGTTGAATCCTTTTATTTTGGTATAAAGACTCCACCTGCTTGGCACCATGCTTTTGGTACAACCAGTTTTTCCATGCCACTTTCATCAATTTCAATTACAAATTTGAATGGATCTTTATAAAAGTTAGTTCTTGCACACTCTTTCTTTATGTAGCGTTTCCGTAGGTGCTCAGCTCTGCACAATGTTGCAAGCTTATCTTTTATGACCCTTTGTAACAGATTGAGTATCTCCTTCTGGATTTGTACTGCTTTTCTACATTGCTTCCTCAACTGCGTCCTTTCTCTAACTAAGCATTCAATCTCCTGCTGCCGTGTAGACTTTCCATTAATAGTTTGTACTTTTTCTTTCCTTTTCAATTCCAAACCTCTCGCTTCCTTATGCGTATTTATCCCCAAATTTATCCAGCTTCTTTTCAACTATTCCATTTAACCTTTCCACGCAGTTTTCTCACAAGCTCTTGGCCAGCAGAGTTGGTGGTTATATTGTAATATCCGAGTATGGTGTTTATCATACAGGCTGTGTGCATTAATTTGTTTGGTGTGCAAGGTAATCAAACATGCATCTTCAGGTGTGAAAAAGTTATTGCCCCCCTAGTTAACTCATCCCAATTAAAGGGATAATTAGGGTCAGCTGTTTGAATACTTTGGTTAACAATCAGGCCTAATTTGGGACAGCCCTGCCCAATATAAATCTGATTAACTTTGGCCCTTACCATCAGAGTGAAGTTGTCAGCACACAGGTTATAGAGGCACATCATGCCACGATCAAAAGAAATTCCTGAAAAAAAAAAGTTGTTGATGTCTGTCAGTCTGGAAAGGGTTACAAAGCCATTTCTAAGGCTCTGGGGCTCCACCAAACAACAGTCAGAGCCATATTGTCGAAATGGAGAAAATTTGGGACAGTAGTGAATCTTCCCAGGAATGGCTGTCCTGCCAAAATCTCTCCAAGAGCAAGGTGTAAAATTATCCAGGAAGTCACAAAGAACCCTAGAACAACATCCAGGGATCTTCAGGCCTCTCTCACCTCGGCTAAGATCTGTGTTCGTGACTCCACCATCACAAAGACACTGGGCAAAAATGGGATTCATGGTAGAGTAGCAAGGCGGAAACCACTGCACACTAAGAAGAACATGAATTCTCGTCTCAAGTACCATTGCCAAAAAGCACCTGGATGATCTTCAAGAGTTGAACAATGTTCTATGGACAGATGAGTCAAAAGTGGAACTTTTTGGCCAACATGGGCCTCATTATGTCTGGCTAAAACCAAAGACTGCATTCCTCAGTAAGAACCTCATACCAACGGTCAAGCATGGTGGTGTTAGTGTCATGATTTGGGGTTGATTTGCTTCATCAGGACCTGGACGACTTGCCATCATTGAAGGAACCATGAATTCTGCTCTGTATCAGAGAATTCTATAGGAGAATCTCAGGCCATCCATCCGTGAGCTGAAGCTGAAGTGCAGCTGGGTCATGAAGCAAGTCATGATCTGCAATACACAAGCAAGTCTACATCAGAATGGTTGAAGAACAAGAAATTGAAAGTTTTGGAATGCCCTAGTCAAAGTCCAGATGTAAACCCCATTGAGATTTTCTCTCAGACTCCCTCTATATATTACTACAACCCTTAAAAAGATCTCACCAAATTCAATGTGAAAAATGTTCAAAAATGCAGAAAATCAGACAGGGGGCAAATACTTTTTCACAGCACTGTACAAGTGCAATTTAAACTTGTAGACTCCACTAGCCAACAGAAAATAAATCAGTAGCCCAGCATAGTTCATTCTATAAAACTTAACTGTTACACACTGCAAGCGTATGTTTAAAAATGCATTGTATACAACATGCACTAACATACTTTGCATACAATATTTTCTAAACAAACTTGTCACAGCAGGAGAAAGGCAGGACAAAAAAGCAAACACAGCCTATCCATTTAATTTGCTAACCTTAACCCTTTGAGTAGTACGAATGTACCAGTATGTTCATGCTCTCTGGTGCCCAGGGAGTACGAAGGTACCTGTACATTCTGCAACTTTAAACTTGAATTACTGAGCCTACAAAACTCCTGATAACATAATATTGTAACACTAGGTTTCTGTAACACATTCTGTTGATCTCTTGTTCCCTCTGCCAGATATTGACTGAATTACATATAATTATCGTATGTATACGTATCTATAACGAGGTCCCAAATAAACCGTAGTAAATGCAGCATACAAAAGTGTATTACACAGACCTTTGTAGCATAAATTTATAAGTAAAAATAATATGTACAGAGCAAAATATTAGATAGTTAAACAGAACTAACTTGCACTTATTATTCAGAATCTGAGCTCTGCCTCTCCTGCTTTGTCCTGTCGTGGAGACTTTAACTGTCGGTCAGGGTATTGTGCACACTATTTATTAAGTTTTTTCTCTTGTGCCTCATTTTCAAATCAAACTAGTAACTGTCACCATATAACTAAAGCAAAAGCTTATGTACGCCTTAACCTACTAATTTCAAACTAGGCTCTTTGAATGACAGGCTCTGTAGCTGGCAAATGAGAGCATTCTAGCACTGCTTCAGTCAGTGAGATCCATCAGAACAGGGTGAAACTGTAATATTAACGGACCACTGAGATGACTGACAGCGACCCCCAGCCATTCAGAGCGGAAAGAAGATGGGACAGACAGCAAGTATAAAAACTACACTAACTAGAGAGGATTTCTAAATGATTATTTTGTGTAAGAAAATAAAAAAAAATAGTGAGTGGTTTTACTGACGTTTATCGTATATAAGTTTATTTCAGTCGAACATATATTTTTGGGCAATTTGACGTTTAATGAGCTTTAACGATTAATATCGAAAAGTAGCAAGCCTAATTATAATGCTATATATATATATATATATATATATATATATATATATATATATATATATATATATATATATATATATATATATATATATATATATATATATATATATATATATATATATATATATATATATATATAGCTCTGGAAAAAATTAAGAGACCACTGCAAAATTATCAGTTTCTCTGGTTTTACTATTTATAGGTATGTGTTTGGGTAAAATGAACATTTTTGTTTTATTCTATAAACTACTGACAACATTTCTCCCAAATTCCAAATAAAAATATTGTTATTTAGAGCATTTATTTGCAGAAAATGAAAACTGGTCAAAATAACAAAAAAGATGCAGTTTTGTCAGACCTCGAATAATGCAAAGAAAATAAGTTCATATTCATTTTTAAACAACACAATACTAATATTTTAACTTAGGAAGAGTTCAGAAATCAATATTTGGTGGAATAACCTTGATTTTCAAGCACAGCTTTCATGTGTCTTGGCATGCTCTCCACCAGTCTTTCACATTGATGCTGGGTGACTTTATGCCACTCCTGGCGCAAAAATTCAAGCAGCTCGGCTTTGTTTGATGGCTTGTGACCATCCATCTTCCTCTTGATCACATTCCAAAGGTTTTCAATGGGGTTCAGGTCTGGAGATTGGGCTGGCCATGACAGGGTTTTGATCTGGTGGTCCTCCATCCACACCTTGATTGACCTGGCTGTGTGGCATGGAGCATTGTCCTGCTGGAAAAACCAAACCTTGTACTTGACTTGA
This sequence comes from Polyodon spathula, assembly GCF_017654505.1. NCBI lineage: Eukaryota > Metazoa > Chordata > Actinopteri > Acipenseriformes > Polyodontidae > Polyodon > Polyodon spathula. Next base: position 43,188,217 of record NC_054538.1, read on the forward strand.
TTCATGCGTCCTTCACAAAGACAAATCTGCCCGATTCCAGCCTTGCTGAAGCACCCCCATATCATCACCGATCCTCCACCACATTTCACAGTGGGTGCGAGACGCTGTGGCTTGTAGTCCTCTCCAGGTCTCCGTCTAACCATTAGTTGACCAGGTGTTGGGCAAAGCTAAAAATTGGACTCATCTGAGAAGATTACCTTACTCCAGTCCTCTACGGTCCAATCCTTATGGTCTTTTGCAAACCTCAGCCTGGCTCTTGTTTGCTTCTCATTGATGAAGGGCACTTCACCCCAGCTGCCGTTTGCCATTCTTTTTGTAGGTCACTTGATGCCATCCTACGGTTGCTGGGTGACATTCGAATGAGTTGGCGGTCATCCCGGTCAGTGGAGAGTCGTTTTCGCCCTCTGCCGGTCTGTAACTTTGTTGTCCCCAATGTGTGCTGCTTGACCTTGTTCTTATGAACCACTGTCTTTGAAATTTTAAGGATGGAAGCAACCCGACGCTCACTGTATCCCTCTGCCAGTAAAGCCAGAATTGGACCCTTCTTTTCCTCACTCAAAACTTTCCTTTTCAACTCTTTGGGCATGGTCAATAGTTATTTTTTTTATTCCAATTACTTTTGAGGTACAACTAGCACTGTTTTGCCATCCAGCTGGTCCTATTGCAAGAGGATAGTGATGACCACAGGAGTGGTTTTTATACTTTTCCTCGTTAAATAATATTTGGTTCAGGTGATCCCCTAATCAGTACCTTATTCAGTAGAATGAGGTGTGCCTGTGTTGGAATTCAACAGACACTGGAATGGAATGGCTGCCATACATGTAGAGATGCTGATTTAAGAAAAATTTGCAGTTGTCTCTTAATTTTTTCCAGAGCTGTATGTATATATATATATATATATATATATATATATATATATATATATATATATATATATATATATATTGGCAGACTAGGAGAGGAGACAAAAATGTAATCCAGGAGGGGCTAAAGGACTACATTTCCCAGAATGCCATGGGAAGGAGCCAGATGAGATTCACCTGACTCTAATATTTAACAAATACCACTTGCCTGTAATTAGCAGGCAGGTAATTAACAAGGACAAAATGTTTGTGCAGGGCAGTTAGTGTGAAGGAAAGAGGCTGTCGGTAACAGAATAAGGTATTGTGTAAACCTTTTGTGCGTGCAATAACGTGTAAAAAGTATTTTGTGATCGGAAAATGGAAAACGCAAGTGCTTAAGTGCCGTTGCCCATGTCAGAGCTGGAGCTTCTGCTGCAGAAAGTCGTGTGGCCGGCACCACAGCAAAAGTGCAAAAGGTGCAATCGCTGGAACAAGAGTCACAGCTGCAGGAGCAAGAAGTGCACTGATAGTAGTATATTTATTATAAGTACAACACTAAAATATTCACGCCACTCAACACTTTTGCATTTAGCTGACTTGATTTTGCATGTGTGTTTGTTGCTCAGAGGTCAAATATTTACTAGGGTGCAGTTGCCTGAATATTGATATTTATTTAAGAGAGTTTTATATGAGAGGAGCTACAAGAGGGCATTGTGGGATTTCTAGACTCTTTTTTTAAGTTTATCATGTCTTTTCTACTAGAAGGGCAAGGGCAAAGGAACAGCAAAGAGTGATTTATATTGGTCGATCGACCAGCCTCCCAACCACTCAGAGAGAGAGAGCTGCAACACACTCTCACCCAACCTCTCTGTGTCACTGGCATGATTGGCAGGCAGATCCCATGGGGCTTCTAACCACCCCCTGCAGGAACATGCGCCTGATAACCAGCACAGGTCTCCCCTATTACAGGGAGTCAGAAGATTCTATGTTTGAATCCCAGCTCAATAAAACAGGCCAATTGCTTTTAACTTTTGAAACATCAGTCTCATTCATCCATCCATCTTTACATATTCCCAGACTCTCTGAAAGCAATATAATTTTGTCTCAGTTGCAAGAGTTTTTTTGCTGGATGTTTCCACCTAGAACGTCACCTAATTTGTATGGCCTCCTCCAGCTTTACTGAATATACGGGAGTTACTTTAAACATTTCTTCTGAAAGGGACTGTGACAAGGTTTCTTATATTTTAGTGGAAATAAATCATCAGTTCACAAAAATTACAGTCTCCAGCTGGTTTATTATAAATAAAAAAATACCATACCATCATAATAACAACAACAAAAAAACAATAAACAGATCCCCACTTTGAGTAACAGGATAGCAGCTCCTTTCAGGACACAGTCCAGCCATCACTGACCTGAGCTGCTCTCCCGTGGTTTAGACATGTCTACCACTCTTAATTCCCAGCATCCTTCATCATTAAAGGGGAATTAACCATAAAAAGCAAGAATTGCATATTTTAATAAACACACTAAATTCCATCACATCTTACACAAAACAAAAAACTAGAGCAAAACAAACACATTTTTATTCAGACACTACCCTGGTTTACTATAATCACATTTCAACAGAAAGTATGTGATTTATCAACACAGACATTTGCATGCCAATGTTCGTAGATTCACGCACACTTTGAACCATGCATACAATTGTTTCTTTGTGTTAGGATAATGGTACTGCAAGATAAGATCAAACTCCTATTAAATCAGCTAAGATCTGATGTCAGTGCAATATGTAGAATAATAACATTCTCATTAGGTTTATGTTATTGAGCTGAAGTATTATACCAAATATGTTATTATTAATGTTGGTATTAATATTTAGGCAGTACAATGTACATGTCGGTTACCACCACCATGATTATTACTTAATAACTAAAAGGTAATGGGAACCAATCTACTTGGAGAAAAGATCCTCGAGCCAGTTCAGAAGCATTTAAACTAGAAAGGAAGGGGGGAGAAATCAACAAAAAAATAGAAGGGAGGCCACATCAAAACCAGGGCAACAACTCAGTTAAGGCAGCCATTAAATGTATTTATCTAAATGCTATAAGTATCAGAAACAAAATGTTAGAACTTGAAGCTACTGCACTAACAAGTAACTATGATGTGATAGATGTTACAGAAACGTGGTTGCCTGAGAGTGATGGGGACGAATATAATATTTGTGGGTATACACTGTATAGGAAAGACAGGAAGGACAGAAGAGGCAGAGGGGTAGCGCTATACATAAGAAACATTCTTGAAGCCCTGGTGTTAAATCTGGATGAAAAACAATTCTGAATCAATATTGGTCAGAATAACGGACAAAAATTGAAAAGGCATAATAAAAGGAGCATGCTATAGACCGCTAAATTCAGATGCCAGACAAAATAATCTGTTATACAATGACATTAGAAAAGCAAAGGAGAAGCCATACTAATGGGGGATTTCAACTTCCCCCATATACAATAGGAAAACCCAACGGGTAGCACGATGGACGAAATCTAAATGGTGGAAATGACAAATGACTTCTTCCTAACACAATTTGTCAAGGCACCAACTAGACGGGAGGCATGCCTTGATTTAGCCTTTCACAAATAACAAAGACAGAATAGCTAATATAGGTTAGAGAACAACTGGCAAACTCAGACCACAACATGGTCTCATTTGAAGTGTTTTTTAAAACCCAGAAAGTAATAACTAAAGCTAAGGTTTACAATTTTAGAAAGGCAAACTATGAAAGTATGAAACAGAGGCTAACAGAAGTAGATTGGAGTAAAATAGAGGAAACATCCACAGAAAAAGGATGGCTGTTTTTTTATTTATTTATTTATTTAATATAGTGCTAGAGGAGCAAAACAATTACATCCCAGTGTAGACAAATCTAAATCTAAAACAAAATTGCCAAAATGGCAACTGGCTGTAGTTGAGATGGAAAGATTCTGGATGGGGATCTCAAGCACAATAGAAAGAAAGCAACACTGATGTATAGGTAAGTAAGCTGGGCTGAGCTGAGTGAGGGATGGAGGGGGGTGATGCTGGGATTCCAGAATCACTGTTGAGCCCTCTTGAGGTGTCATGGACTAGTCGACGAAACACCGAGGATGGAAGGTGTCCACTTGAAGATCTCAGAGATGTACCCTACTTAGCTCAATCCATACGGTTGTCATGCTGATGCGCTGGGAAGACCGCATTGGGTTGATCCACGGAGCCAGCATCGCAGCCATTGTGTGTGCTGATGCACTGGGGATACAAAATGAGCTGATCCCTGGAGCCAGCATTACACTTCAGCAACCAACACCAGACAGAAGGATATCTACATCATCAGATGGAAAACAACGCAAATGGATGGAGATGCAGATGGATCACATTAGTTTACTGCAAAGCTACGTATTTGTTGGTGCTTATCTTGGCCAGAGCCAAGTTGAAATCAACATTAAGTTTAACATCTACTCTCATGTAATGGAAATCAGATCAATTAAAAAATATTCAGCAAAAAAAGGCACTTTACAGAGCGTTTAAAAGGGACCAAAAACAAAGTACACAGAAAGAGTACTCGGAACTGCAAACACCAGTCAAAAAGGAGGAAGTTAGAAAGGCCAAGAGAGAGTTAGAAATGGACATTGCTAAGGATGCTAAGACCAATTCCAAAATGTTTTTTTTTAATATTACAACAGCAAGAGAACATTCAAAGAGGAGGTTAAATGTCTAAGAGATACAAATGGCAAAATCACAGACAAAGAAAAAAAATAGCAAATATATAAAATTATTACTTTTTATAAAGGAGGATAAAGACAACATGTCCCACATGTCAACCTGTTCCTATCCAATTTCAAATAACTTTAGCATAACCGAGACACAGGGGTTGTACCGACAGACTGGAGAATTGCAAATGTAATACCAATCCACAAAAAGGGAAACAAAACCGAACCAGTTAACTACACACCAATAAGCCTGAGTTCTATTATATGTAAACTTATGGAAACTATAATAAGATCCAAAATGGAAAATTACCTATATGGTAACAGTATCCTTGGAGACAGTCAAAATGGTTTTAGGAAAAGGAGATCGTGTCTAACTAACCTGCTTGGTTTTTTTGAGGATGCAACATCGATAATGGATAATTGTAAAGCATATGACATGGTTTATTTAGATTTCCAGAAAGCTTTTGACAAAGTCCTGCATAAGAGATTAATTCTCAAACTGAACGCAGTAGGTATTAAAGGAAATGCATGTACATGGGTTAGGGAGTGGTTAACATGTAGAAAACAGAAAATACTGATTAGAGGAGAAACCTCAAAATGGAGCGGGTTAACCAGTGGAGTACCACAGGGATCAATATTAGGTCCTCTACTATTCCTAATCTACATTAATGACTTAGATTCTGGTATAGTAAGGAAAGTTGTTAAATTTGCAGATGACACAAAAATAAGAGGAGTGGCAAACACTTTTAGCAGCAAAGGTCATTCAAAATTATCTAGACAAGATTCAGAACTGGGCAGATACATGGCAAATGACATTTAGTATAGAACAGTGTAAGATACTGCACGCAGGAAATAAAAATGTGCATTATATATGCATTATATGTTAGCTTGCGTAGTTCAGGAGGCGTGCAGCAGGGAGCTTCCAATTTCCTGTCAATTAGTATCTATTTTCTATTTAAGCCCTGATCACTTGCACCTTTGCTGTCTAGCGTTTCGTTTTGAATCCTGACCGGTAGCAGTACGTGTTACTTTACTTAAAAAAAAAAAAAAAAAAAAAAAAAAAAAAAAAAATATATATAGATTTTTTTTCTCTCCCCTTTTTCTACGAAGATCAGCTTCAAATATATACTTATTCACAAGCTTACCTGCTTTCAAATGGAAAAGCCTTCTGCCCACGCTGTTTATTCGGACTCGAACGACTTCCTACCTCCGATTCCTCCACCGGTCCATCTCTGTTTGACCTCCCGTCCCTCCTCTTCTCGGCTTCTGACTGCACCAACCTTGCCAGCCCACGCTGCTTCCACCCAGTCTTCAGCCAGTCAACCACGCCACTCCAAGCGCGGTTCCGCCAGCCAGCCCAAGCCGCATCTTCATTATAAAGATTGGACGACACCTAAACTCCTGAAAGTTCTCTTCCAGAAGGCCATCCCTATTCCCGTCGGCGGACACCGGATGTCCCTGTTTCTTGCTTATTGTGAAGCCTTATCAGCCGAGCCAATTTTTCCACCCCGTCTGCAATCTTCGACCGTCAGGCCCTCCCCTTCCACTGCTCTCACAGCTCTCGACCTGACTGCGCTTGTGCAAGTCCCTGCTCACACAGTCCAGCTCCCCCTGCCTGCGCAGGCAGTGCAGTCAATGCAGCCAGGACAGCCACAGCTTCTGCAACAGCAATTATGTGCTTTGCACATCCCCTCCACCAGCCATTCCTCTCATGACATGTTTAATCAGCTGCAAACTTTGCTCCAGCCTCTCATAGACTCTCAGCTATCTCTCAGCGCTCGTCTTGACAAATTGGAGAACCCTTCTGCTCCGCCTGCCTCCAGTTCCAGTACTTCCGCCCCCTTTTCCGGTACATCCTCCTTAGCCCCCCCCCCCCCCAACCTTGCCTCAGCCACTGCATCAAGCTCCTCTTCTCCTCGTACTATTGCCAACCATTCTGTTTCCCCAAAAATTCCGAAGCAAATAATTGAAGGTATTCAAGTTCCGTCATCTGGTCCCAAATGCTTCCCCAGCCCCTCTCCAATCCCCTCAGTTTCATCAGCTGTTACTAGACTGAACCCTACCCTCAGCAACCTTCTACAATCCGCCCAACACTACATGTCTGCAGCCCTCGCCCCTTCTTCAAGAGCTTCTTATTCTACAGCCTGGTCAGCATTCCTAACCTTCTGCGCTCACAATCACGTCTACCCTATTCCTTTTAATCAAGACTGGATCTTGCCCTTCATCGGCCATGCTAGGGAATCTCTGCATCTCTCCCCAACTTCCATTAAATCTTACATTTCAGGGATACAGTATCACTACCGCATCATGTCCGTGCTTTCTCCCTCCATCCTCTCTATACCAGCAGTTCGTCTGACCCTCTGCGGAATCCTCAAAAGCTTCCCCCCTGCCATACCTTCACGCCTGCCTATATCAACAGACATTCTCCATTCACTCATCTCTGCTCTTCAGAAAGGCTGCTTCTCCCCCTACGAGGATCTACTCATGGAGACCATCTGCCTCACAGCTTTCTTCGGCTTTCTCAGAAGCTCCGAATTCACAGTTCCCTCAGCTTCTTGCTTCCCCTCGGTGGGTATTCGTTTATGTGACCTCTCTTCTATTTCCAACTCCTATTTCCTTATCCGGCTGCGCACTTCAAAGACAGACCAACTCCGGCGCGGTCAGTTCATTCAGCTTTCAACCAAGTCTGCTATCTGCCCTTTTTCAGCAATGTCAAGGTATCTCTCATGCAGGAAACCCTGCCCCCCCTGGACCCTCTATTCATCAATTCTTCCCAATCTATCATCACTCGTCTCTGGTTCTCAATCCACCTCTCCACCCTCCTCTCCAGGACAGCCCTCCCTCCTCAGCTATTTACCCCATTCCGTATCGGTGCAGCCACCTCCGCTGCAAGGGCCAGCATCAATCAAAGCCTGATCAAGCCCATGGGGCACGGTCCTCTTCTGCAGTGGATTCTTATGTTCATTTATCTCCCTCCGACATAGTTGCAGCCCAGTCCAAAATTGCTAGTATGCCTGAAGTGGGGGCTACCTGTCTGCCAGAGCCACTAGAGGTTTTCCCCTAATTAGCTTCAAGGGGTTTTTTCCTCTCCACTGAGCAGCAGGTATACACATAGTCACATCCCACTAAATTACTAACCATCCTCCTGTTTGTCCCGTTTGTCCCATCCCATTTGTCCTTCTAGTCTTTTGTTTGTTATGCGCTGGCATGTGCTCTCTTTTGTTTGTCTCACAGTGTGGGAGATTTGGTGAGGTGCCGGGGGTCCATCCTTTTGGGGGGCAAGTGATCATCACTTCCCCAACCTCAGGGCAGGCTTCAGCCTCCCTTGACCTTCAGGGTGGTTCTCACCGTGTGAGTCAGAGCGGACCCCTGGCCACACTCTGTTCTTTCGCAGCTTCTGCACTTATTTTGCCTCACTCAAGGCTGTTCTATACTCTGTCTCAGTTCGGGACGTGACTACTCATGCTCGAGTCCCATACTAACTTCTATGCCTTGTTCTTATCTCAGGTCCCAGGCAGCGCGAAGTCTCGGCCAATTGGGGGTCTAACGAGCACCCTTTACAGAAGTCTCAGACGCTGGGTACCTCTCCCTCTCTATCTCCTTTCGTGTCCCGGTCTTCCAGGACCGTCTTCCTCTGAGGGGCGGCTCCGCGAGTCATAACCCTCATATGTGTTTTCAGTTGCTAGGTCCTTCAGCCCTGGGCTCATGTCGGCATCGCCGCCCTCAGTCAGTGACAACTTTCTGTATCCTGTCTTCAGTTGCTGGGTCCTTCACCCCTGGGCTCGTGTCAGCATTGCCGCCCTCAGTCAGTGACCACCTTCTATCCTAGCTTCCATGTCCAGCTTCGCTGGTCTGCTACTAGAGTGGGCCTCGCCTGCTCTTCTATCCTAGGTCCGGTCCTTTCTAGCCGGCACTCTGTCCTACTTACCGCTCCCTTCTGCTTCTTCTGCCCTATCTCTACCCCCCAGCTTACGCCTCGTGAAATGTTAGCTTGCGTAGTTCAGGAGGCATGCAGCAGGGGACTTCCAATTTCCTGTCAATTAGTACCTATTTTCTATTTAAGCCCTGATCACTTGCACCTTTGCTATCTAGCATTTCATTTTCCTCCTCCTCCCCTCCTCCACCTTCTCATACATGCCTTTGCATCGGTCGTCTGTGGGGGGCAAGTGATCTCACTTCCCCAACCTCAGGGCAGGCTTCAGCCTCCCTTGACCATCAGGGGGGTTCTCACCGTGTGAGTCAGAGCGGACCCCTGGCCACACTCTCTTCTTTCACAGCTCCTGCGCTTATCTTGCCTCACTCAATGCAGATCTATATTCTGTCTCAGTTCGGGACGTGGCTACTCATGCTCGAGTCCCATACTAACCTCTATGCCTTGTTCTTATCTCAGGTCCCAGGCAGCGTGAAGTATCGGCTAATTGGGGGTCTAACGAGCGCCCCTTTACAGAAGTCTCAGACGCTCGGTACCTCTCCCTCTCTATCTCCTTTCGTGTCCCGGTCTTCCGGGACCATCTTCCTCTGAGGGGCGGCTCTGCGAGTCATAACCCTCATATGTGTTTTCGGTTGCTAGGTCCTTCAGCCCTGGGCTCATGTCGACATCGCCGCCCTCAGTCAGTGACAACTTTCTGTATCCTGTCTTCGGTTGCTGGGTCCTTCACCCCTGGGCTCGTGTCGGCATCGCCGCCCTCAGTCAGTGACCACCTTCTATTCTAGCTTCCATGTCCAGCTTCGGTGGTCTGCTACTAGAGTGGGCCTTGCCTGCTCTTCTGTGCTAGGTCTGGTACTTTCTAGCCGGCACTCTGTCCTACTTACCACTCCCTTCTGCTTCTTCTGCCCTAACTCTACTCCCCAGCTCACACCTCGTGAAATGGAAGATAATGAAACTGAAGAAGGAATCTATGAAAAAGACCTATGAGTTTATATTGACTCAGAAATGTCTTCAACTAGACAATGTGGGGATGGTATAGAAAAGGCTAGCAAGATGCTCGGATATATTGTAAAAAGTGTTGAATTTAAATCAAGGGAAGTAATGTTAAAACTGTACAATGCACTAGTAAGACCTCATCTTGAATATTGTGTTCAGTTCTGGTCACCTCGCTACAAAAAGGATACTGCTGCTCTAGAAAGAGTGCAAAGAGCGACCAGAATTATTGTCATATGCAGACAGGCGAAAAGAATTGAATCTATTCAGTCTTGAACAAAGAAGAGTACACGGAGACCTAATTCAAGCATTCAAAATTCTAAAAGGTATTGACAATGTCGACCCATGGGACTTTTTTGACCTGAAAAAAGGAACAAGGACCAGGGGTCACAAATGGAGATTAGACAAAAGGGCATTCAGAACCAAAAATAGAAGGCACTTTTTTACAACCAACTCTCCCGTAATGTTGTTGAAGCTGACACCCTGGGATCCTTCAAGATGTTGCTTGATGAGATTCTCGGTTCTAATAATCAAACGAGCAAGATGGGATGAATGTTCTTATGTTCTAATGCTTTTGTGACTCCTTTGTTTCAGATGTGCACTGGTAATTAAAAAATACCTTAATATGACAAGTTGTAGATAGGTGTGTAGACCACTAAGACATTTTTTCTTCTATAAATTCATCAAAACATAATTTGGTAATACATCAAAACATAATTGAAAATAGCTGCTCTTGCACTTCTGGAAGACCATACTTATGCAGCTTTTCAGTGAGAAAGAAAAAGTGTTTTGGGCTCTATATAACTTATCTGCAGCAAGTACAGGGAAACTTTTTGCAAGATACCGCTTTCCAAAGGCAGTCCTGAAGGAATTGTGCAAGCTGTTGGCTCCTAGGTTGCATAAACCAATCAAACACACACATCACACATGCTGGTGTGGGTATTTATTAAACAAAAAGGGTAAACAAAACAATGCTTGCAGAGCAAAATAAAATGCTGGTCCTAACCCAGCACCCGTAGCAATTGGTATTTTCTTTTTCTTTTTGTTTTTGATTTCTCTTTCTCCTCTGCTCTCTCTCTCGTTCTCCTTTCAACAACTCACCACAAACACACGTTTATATACACGCAGCCATCTCCAAATTAAGAGCAAATGAATCAATTCTGCACTAGTTTGCACTGATGGAGCTTTTCACCCCATCCACGCTGCCAAACAATAACAAACAAAAACTATTGTTTTAAATAAACATGAAATACCTTTTAAATTATAACAATACAATAACCCATTCCTTTTTAAATAACACATTTGTTAAACCCACAATAACACATTTGTTTCAAAACCTTTTTTTTTAAATAAACACAAAATACATTAACCAATACATTGCCCTGCCCCCTATCTACACACAGGTGATGGTGTTGTGTATAGGGAACAAGGTGCCCCGGACTGGATGGTCTGACAATTCCTTCCAGGGAAAGGTGGAAGTCGGCTATCTAGAATGAGGGCGGAGCTACGGTACACCAAATCATCGCCACAGAAGGGAAGCGATGTGACAACTGCGGATTGGAAGAGAAACAGTTGCACTCGATAACCAAGAGGGCGTGGCTGATGGTACAAAAGGGGACGTGGCTAGGTGATCTATTCCTTTGTTATGGTTAAGAGCGAACCGCTAAAGGAGATCCAAAATTATACCATGAGTGTTTAATATTTGTTTGTTTTGTTGTGTCTAACTAGATACTTGTTTGTTTATTAGACGGCTAACACATACTTGGAGCTGTCGCTTAAGGCCAGCACCAACCCGGACAACACATCAAAACTGTAAACAAATAAATAGTATTTAACCATTTGCACATTAGCACTCACTCTGGACTTGTGATTGTGTGTGTGTGTCTTTGTGTTATACTATGTTTATTATTTCAAGACTGTAACCTGTTGTTTGAAACAGTGCAATACAGATTGTTATGTATTGCCTGGGATTATTCTTTGTGGTCGCCAGACTGGGATTATAAAAATAAATCATTGTTTGAATCGTGAACTTTGTTGTCTGTTTTCTGTTTTGTAATTACAGCACCTCTACACCTGCACACTGCAAACCACTTTGCCACAACTGCTCAGTAAAAACCATGGGGTTCAGTCCCGAAATAATAATCACAGTAAATACACGCACAGAACACAAACACAGTTGTAAGGTTTGTATAGCCCCTTTAATGGCCAAACACTCCTTTTCGACTACAGAGTAGTTCCACTCTCGGGAGAGCATCTTTACTGAGGTACAGGATGGGGTGTTCTATTCCATCTACCTTTTGAGACAAGACTGCCCCCAGACCAACATCCGAAGCATTTGTGTGAAAGATGAATCCTTTGTTAAAATCTGGTGTGATAAGGGTAGGGGCCTGGCAAACTCTCTGTTTTATAGTATCAAACGCCCCCTCACATTTTCCTGACCATTTCATTAGATTTGGTGCACACTTTCTAGTGAGGTTTACTAAGGGGTTGACCACTGTAGCATACTGAGGGATAAATCTTTGGTAATAACCTGGCCAACCCCAATAGAGATCTCACCTGGGACTTGGTTTTGGGGATTGCCGCTTTCATCAAAGCCTGGACTTTGGCTGCTACGGGTTTCACCCGCCCATTTCCCATAATAAATACAGAATATTGAGTCTCTACGTTGGCAAATGTACATTTACTCAAGTTGGCTATCAGCCGGGCTACCTTTAGAGACTGTAGGATGACCGTAACCTAGCCAGATGCTCTCACCAGCTGGAGCTGTAGATAACCACATCATCATTATATGCTGTTGCATACTCATGATGTGGGTGTAAGACCTGGTCCAACAGTCTCTGAAAGGCAGAAGGCACACCATGTAGCCCAAATGGTCTCTGGACCAGCACTACTAGCAGTGCTGCTAGTGTAGGGCATTACATCCCTTGAACTGACACCACGTGTGGCAGAGTGGTTTGTCGTGTGCAGGTGAAGAGGTGATGTGGTCCTCAAGTAATGACAAACAACAAACTTCACAGTGAAATGATCACTTAACAAAGGTAATAATATTAATCACTGGCAATACACAACTATGTGTACTGCTCAGTAAAAACCACGGGGTTCAGTCCTGAAATTATCACAGTCAATACACACATGGAACACAAATACGGTCACAAGTCCAAGGTGAGTGTTTTTAAGTGTGTGGGTGAACAGTAGTGCTGTGTTGTCCCGGTTTGGTGCTGGCCTTTAACGACAGCTCCTGGATCATGTTAGCTGTCTAACAATAACAATGTTGTACAATTAGAACGACAAACAAACAAACACAAAACACTCATGGTACTTTTTGGTCCTTTTGCGATTGTCTTTTGTAACTACTACAAAAGGAACAGATTGCTTTGTCACACCTCCTGATAAACTTTGATAGCGAGTGCAATCATGTATCCCCCAATTCATGACTGACACATCGCCTACCGCATTAAGGCGATGACATCTGGTATTGTGACTCCGCCCCCTTTCATGTTCCCAATTGACCCTGGAATGAACTGCCAAACCATACAGTCCAGGGCACTCAGATTGGGAGGGAGATTTATAACCAAGAGTCATTCTTTCTCTGTCACAGAGGGGTACTGAAATTGTACTAAAACTAGATAAAGAAACTGGATTTTAAACCTAAGTTACTACACCTTTAATTGCATGAAGGAAACAAATTCACCAAAAATACATATGCAACTACAGTCCTCTGAACTTTTTTTTTCCTGGAATTGAGCTTAATTAAAAAAAAAAAAATTCCATGCTTTATCACCACAGAAAATAAATGTCTTTAATTTCAGTGAGTGGAAGAAAGGCGAACTCGTCTGAACCTCCTCCTCCTGCAGAGATTTAATTTCGACAAATAATTCTGAGTGCTTTGTTCTGTACGGTGGGGGCTTCACATCAGCCACAAGCTCTGGCTTGTTGATGAATCAAAAAGGCAACAGTAATTTTAGATGCGACAGCTATCTCTTTGATTGCTCCTGCTCCAAGGTAGTCCATCACTTCACAATAATTCACCCAGGGTTGACTCTTACCTCCAAACTGCATTTTCCCATCAGTCCGATTAAAAACTGCATTGCCTTTATCAGATTAATCTCTTATTTTTGAGAAAGTGTGACCCAAGGAAAGCAAAGCCTAGCCATTGCGGAGTATCATTGCATGCAATAATATTTCAGCATCTGACAGTGCCCATTGTGAATTAACGTTTAAAAGAACATTTCAATAGTTCACATTCACAACCATGCCTCAAGTCATTCTCTGCTTTGAAACCAACTTTCCATTTCTCTCTGAATGAAAAAAGGTGATATAATTAAACTGCAATTAGAAAAAATTTTGGACTAAGGTAAAATAATCCAAAAATAGTACTAATGTTTGGCGCAAATACACAACAGGCAATGTAAATACAAGAACCAAAAGTGTTCAGGAACCAACTGGGGAAGACCACGGAAATCACACAGTATTTATTTGATCTTCACAGAAACTATAAGAAATTGAAACAAAATATGCGTAACTGGTGTGATTTCTAACAAACAGATGGTGCTCAGTTTATGACTCACACCTTACCCTGGCGGCTTTATGTTTTTATTTCAGTCTGGTGGTTTAAAATCACTAGCCCACTTTAGATCCTGGAGTCAGCTGAATTTAGGTTTATGGACTGACTTGAATACATTGTGACTGGCTAATTTGACTAGCTGAAAAAATACAATTTCAACTTAGCTGAAGATTTTTAAGTGAGTTTCAACTTAGATGTGACCATTCAACAAAAATAAACAGCTCAGCACATACGAATATATAATGAATCATTTAAATTATTTTCATTATTTTGAATTGTGTCCACATACACTAGCAAGATGCAAATCATTATCGTTTTGGATAGCCTGATCTCTCATTGTGACATCTGTTGCACTGCACACAAAAATGATATTACTGTATTTGTTTTCATTTGTATGCTGAAGAGGGTCTACTATATATTTAAAGTGCACACCAAAATAACCCAAACGACACATTACAGTATGAAGGAAATCACACTGGAGTCTTTCTTCCGACTGGAAACTTACAAAATTTGATGTGTTGTCTTAAATGGTTGTTAAACATTTTAAAATCAATCTGGAAATTTCATGCAGCATATCAAAGGCTACTGTTTATTCACGTGTCATTAGGTAATAAAATGGGGCTGCATGGTTGTGCTTGCAGCTATTTATGAAACTTACATCCAGATGATGAGTTGTTAGAGAAGTTTTGTGGAAACACAGTCTCAGAAAATTAAATTATTCTACTCCCCCAAATTAACAGATTATAGTACTGTTCAGGAGAAATGGTGCAAGATAATTCTTCCTCCTCCTCCCAGAGACATATCAACCCCCTGACCTAATATTAGCTAACATGGAACAATTTAACATCCAGGGACCATCATAAAATACTACTACTAGTTTCAAGTTTTGCAATGTATTTCCTAACATGTATCTTACACAGCTATTTGCATTTTTTAAATAAAGAATGTTTTATTACAGCACACTGTCTTCCTAATGCTGAAAGAGCAAATTTTTCCTCATTCAAGGTATAAGACTATAAATCATACATCCTGCCCACTAGTAGGCCAATGTGAAGTTTGTGTCCCGTTTTCTTGGTGCTTTAGCAAGGTAATGATAAAGATACATTTATCTGTGTTTATTTTTTCTTCTTCTCAGGCCCAATGTCTGTCCAGCAGAAGTCATCATTTGCCAATTGGCAGTGAGTTTACTTATAGATCACAAGAAAATAAAGAAAAAAAAGGCACTGTCATTTAAAGACCATCAAAACCCTTTCTCCCACCTGCTGTGTTTGCTTGCCCTGCTTCATGTCATTTAGAGAGATCAATTTGTGATGGGCTGTCCAGGGAGGATTCACCTTGGCTCAAGTTCCAAGCCGGCCCGGTGCCAAGCTCACAGACACACACTAGCTGGGACAGTGGGACGCCGGCTGTTTTGCTCTCTTGCAGACTGACAGCCATATGCGGAGGAAGTGGAAGCAGAATTGACTTGGATAAACTGGGCACTGGGAGAGCCATAAATGAGTATTAAGAATGAGTAAGGTGGATTTGAGTGTAAATGCATTTTTGAGGGCAGATCAGATGGTGGAAAAGCTCCACATTTGTCTGCTGAAGCCAAGTGGACCCAAAAGAATCACACAGATTAGAGAAGGAACAGTCTTAAAGCCCAGGTGTTAAACCTGGACAAAGAAAATAAAGCTGAATCAATATGGGTCAGAATAATGGACAAAAATTCAAAGGGCATAATTATACAATGACATTAGAAATGCATGTAGCAAAGGAGAAGCCATACTAATGGGGGATTTCAACACCATATAAAATGGGACAACCCAGTGGGTAGCATGAAGGATGAAATTGAAATGGTGGAAATGACAAATGACTGCTTCCTAACACAATTTGTCAAGGCACCGACTAGAGGGGAGGCATGCCTTGATTTAGTCTTTTCAAATAACGAAGACAGAATAACTAAAACAGAGGCCAGAGAACCATTGGCAAACTCAGATCACAACATGGTCTCATTTGAAGTGTTTTTTAAAACCCCAAAAGTAAAGACTAAAGCTAAGGTTTACAATTTTAGAAAAGCAAACTATGAAGGTATGAAACAGAGACTAAAAGAAGTAGATTGGAGTAAAATAGAGAAAACACCCACAGAAGAAGGATGGTTGTTCTTCAAAAATATAGTACTAGAGGCGCAAAACAATTACATCCCTAAAGTAGACAAATCTAAATGTAAAACTAAATTGCCAAAATGGTTTAATAGATCAATTAAAAAAAATATTCAGCGAAAAAAGGCACTTTACAGAGCATTAAAAAAGGACCAAAAAGAAAGTACGCAGAAAGAGTACACGGAACTGCAAACGCAAGTCAAAAAGGAAGTTAGAAAGGCCAAGAGAGAAATAGAAATGAACATTGCTAAGGGAGCTAAAACCAATTCCAAAATGTTTTTCCAATATTACAATGGCAAGCGAACATTCAAAGAGGAGATTAAATGTTTAAGAGATACAAATGGCAAAATCGTAGATGAAGAAAAAAAAATAGAAAATATATTAAATGATTACTTTTCACAAGTTTTTACAAAGGAAGATACGGACAACATGCCCCACATGTCATCCAGTTCCTATCCAGTTTTAAATAACTTTAGCATAACTGAGGCAGAAGTGTTAAAGGGACTAGGAGCTCTTAAAATAAACAAATCCCCTGGGCCGGATGAGATCCTCCCAGTAGTACTCAAAGAAATGAAAGAAGTAATTTACAAACCGCTAACCAAGATCATGCAGCAGTCTCTTGACACAGGGGTGGTACCGACAGACTGGAAAATTGCAAACGTAATACCGATCCACAAAAAGGGAAACAAAACTGAACCAGGTAACTACAGACCAGTAAGCCTGACTTCTATTATATGCAAACTTATGGAAACTATAATAAGATCCAAAATGGAAAATTACCTATATGGTAACAGGGTCCTGGGAGACAGTCAACATGGTTTTAGGAAAGGGAGATTGTGTCTAACTAACTTGCTTGATTTTTTTGAGGATGCAACATCGATAATGGATAATTGCAAAGCATATGACATGGTTTATTTAGATTTCCAGAAAGCTTTTGACAAAGTCCCGCACAAAAGATTAATTCTCAAACTGAACGCAGTTGGGATTCAAGGAAACAGATGTACATGGATTACGGAGTGGTTAACATGTAGAAAACAGAAAGTACTGATTAGAGGAAAAACCTCAGAATGGAGTGTGGTAACCTCTGCTATTCCTAATCTACATTAATGATTTAGATTCTGGTATAGTAAGCAAACTTGTTAAATTTGCAGAACACAAAAGTAGGAGGAGTGGCAAACACTGTTGCAGCAGCAAAGGTCATTCAAAATGATCTAGACAAGATTCAGAACTGGGCAGACACATGGCAAATGACATTTAGTAGAGAAAAGTGTAAGGTACTGCACGCAGGAAATAAAAATGTACATTATAAATATCATATGGGAGATACTGAAATTGGAGAAGGAATCTATGAAAAAGACCTAGGAGTTTTTGTTAACTCAGAAATGTCTTCATTTAGACAATGTGGGGAAGCTATAAAAAAGGCTAACAAGATGCTGGGATACATTGTGAAAAGTGTTGAATTTAAATCAAGAGAAGTAATGTTAAAACTGTACAATGCATTAGTAAGACCTCATCTTGAATATTGTGTGCAGTTCTGGTCACCTCGCTATAAAAAAGATATTGTTGCTCTAGAAAGAGTGCAAAGAAGAGCGACCAGAATTATTCCAGGCTTAAAAGGCATGTCATATGCAGACAGGCTAAAATAATTGAATCTGTTCAGTCTTGAACAAAGACCTAATTCAAGCATTCAAAATTCTAAAAGGTATTGACAGTGTCGACCCAAGGGACTTTTTCAGCCTGAAAAAAGAAACAAGGACCAGGGGTCACAAATGAAGATTAGACAAAGGGGCATTCAGAACAGAAAATAGGAGGCACTTTTTTACACAGAGAATAGTGAGGATCTGGAATCAACTCCCCAGTAATGTTGTTGAAGCTGACACCCTGGGATCCTTCAAGAAGTTGCTTGATGAGATTCTGGGATCAATAAGCTACTAACAACCAAACGTGCAAGAAGGGCCGAATAGTCACCTCTCGTTTGTAAACTTTCTTATGTTCTTAAGGGAATCAATAGCTTCTGCAGCTCCTAATAAAAAAAAAAAAAGAGTGTATGTAATTTTCTTGCTCTTTTCTCTCTTTACTTACAGGGGTTGGGAGAAAAGAATCAACCAGCCATCTGCACCACAAGCATTTTGTGTAAATGGGCAATCCCTCTTGTGTCTGATTGATTTGGTATGCAGATGATATCACAGACAATAGACTGTCTGTAATATAGAACAGCTGCATATCCCTGTTACAAGTCAGTCACCAAGACAGTAGATCTTCTTCCGCTATGGGCCATTCTTTTCTGCAGAGTTATGCTGAAGGAATTAAAAGCACTAATCATTTAGGTGGTCCTCCAGAAAAAAAATATTGCAGATTTGTTACGTGAAATAAGTGCTGTCCTGGCTGCATTTATGACCCAGTTGACATTCCAGCCACCATGCTATAGAGTTTGAGTCTGTAATGAGGTGCAGTGAAGATCCCGTTTTTGACGTAACCATACACAACTTTCAATTATAACTAAAGCCTGTACCAAGCAATCCTTTAGTAACAACTGAGATCTGCAAGAGGTATCTCTTGAAAGCTCTTTGACCAAATAGGAAAAATAAGCATGCAGTAAGAGTGATTTAGTGACCTCTTCATTCATTATTTTTTTTATGTCACAGCATTTATTTAAGGTTTCAAATTATTGCCATTTGACTCAGTGCTTTATAGTTTTAAACAAAAAATACAAAGAAAACAATCCAAAAAAAAATCAAAAGAAAATAATAAAGCTACTGTAACAGAGTTATAATGGACCCCAATTTAATTCCACCAAAATCCTATATTTACTAAGGGTCGTCTTTGTTGACACCTAGTGGTCTATATCGGGAGCAACAATTACCTCTCGCATAGAATAATTCCTGTTCTCCTCCCAGTTGCTGCATGATTGGGAAGAGGTAAGCTTTGTGTCTTTTTCCCTATCAATATTATTTTATTTGTGCTAAATCATTCTTGAAACTGTATATTTATATTCCTGTATAACAACTATTTATGTTAATGTGTTACCTCCATATGAGTGCAGTTTAAATAGAGCTTTTTGTGCATTAATGATTATTGGATCTCGGCACATGGTTGCTAATATGAAGACTGCAATGTATTTTGCTAGGGAGTAATACGCGAAGCTGGCTGAAGCCATATGAATGGTTTATCTTACAGGTACGTTGTTATCCCATTTATTTGTGTTGTTTATATTAATGGAGCACTGCTAAATGGATGGTCCAGGTTTATCCAGTGGAGGTGGGTTGTCGAGAATTTGTGGCACACTTTACTTCCAGTTTCTCAGAGATGTCAAGGTTTCAGTGGCCAAGAGTTGCATCGCACAGTGAAGAACTTATCTGAAGCAGCAGAAAGGATCAGCAACTGGTTGTGGTTGAGACGGAAAGATTCTGGATGGGGATCTCAAGCACAATAGAAAGAAAGCAACACTGATGTACAGGTAAGTAAGCTGGGCTGAGTTGAGTGGGGGATGGACGGGGGTGATGCTGGGATGCCAGAATCACTGTTGAGCCCTCTTGTGGTGTCATGGGCTAGTCGACAGAACACAGAGAATGGAAGGTGCCCACTTGAGGACCCCAGAGACGTACCCTACTTAGCTCAATCCGGACAGTTGTCATGCTGATGCGCTGGGGAGACCGCACTGTGGTTGATCCCTGGAGCCAGCATCACAGCCATTGTGTGTGCTGATGTGCTGGGGAGGCAAAATAAGCTGATCCCTGGAGCCAGCATTACACTTCAGCCATCAACACCAGGCAGAAGGATATTTACATCATCAGATGGAAAGAAATGCAAATGGATGGAGATGCAGATGGATCATATTAGTTTACTGTAAAGCTACGTCTTAGTTGGTGCTCATCTTGGTGAAAGCCGAGTTCAAATTAGAATGAAGTTTTAACATCTACTCTCATGTAATGGACATCTTAATCTTTATGAAACTGTTAGAAAAATAACAAAAAGGGTTCAAAACATATACAATAGTATGTACAAAACATGCTATCTTTAAATACAGTTGTATTTGTATATTTGCCAGTTGCTGCATGATTGGGAAGGGGAGATGGGGAGTAATACAAAAAGCCTTTTGAATGTTTTTTTTTACAGTTGCTGCATGATTGGGGTTTTGCCGAGTACTGCCTTCAATAAACAGGCTATTTAAAAACCTGTGGATTCACCAGTGTCTGTCAGTTCTTGTGTGATGCAGGAGAGAGGGAGGAGCAGAAGCAGAGCAGCAGAAGGAAACAAAAAAAAAAACACAACACAGAGGCTTGTATTCAGTCGGAACAAGGTTACAAATTAAAAAAAAAATGCAGCCCTTTGCAATAAATAAATAAGCCCTTTGCAAAGCAAAGAAAGATCGGATAGCTGATTGCTTTAAGTTTAGACTTTTCTGTCCCTTAGCAATAAGATGCAATTCATTGTACACTAGCCTTAAGTAGCATCTATCATCTATCAAGGACAAAAGAACTCATGGTTGTACCCCAAAATGTATTAAATTAGTATAGCTGGGAATTGGTGCCAGTGGTCTCCTGTATTATTGCTGCGGGCTACCGACTGCATAAAGCTCGAGCAACCACATAGAGTTGAAGTAAAATGTCATAAACCTAATTCGCTGAGGAAGATTTGTTGTAGAAGAACACAAATATCAGGCTTAACATTAGCTTGATGCAAGACTTACATACAGAAGTTCCAGAAAGTCCCAAGTGGATTAGCATCTACTGAGAAATGTTTGGAACTTGTATGGACTGTGTACTGTGTGTGAATTAGGTATACAATTTATTTAAGTATAAATTAGTCTCTTGACACCCACTAAGTGTTGTAAAAATGTAAGACATGAGACATAACATATTTAAGTTCAGGATCATGGAGAACTTGGACTCCCTTGACAATAACCGACATTAACACAACGTGTCAGAAATATAAAACAATATTTAAGAATATTTAAGAATAAAAAGGGGTGCACAACTAATCTAATATTACAAAAAGGAAAGGCTATTGGTTAGAGATATACGTGGATAGTATAAAGTTGATTGATTTCATAGTCAAATGATTACAATGACCATAACGTCATTAGCATACACGGTTAATATACTAATATTAATTATGGCTGATCACACAAAGCATCTACTTTGCATTAGTATTTTCAATACCAGTTTCTCATTGTAATTTATATTAATATGCACAAGAATTAATTCAACCTCCCACTCAGAAGAGAATCTAACATTCCAGTACGTAATTTTGCAAATTAGTTTTACCGTGCTAATTTAGTTTAGACATGATGTACCAAACTAATAATATGTTATCAAGCTGAATTGATTATATATTCAAATTAACTAATGGGGCAATGATCAAATTCTCTGCATTTACGAGGCAACTCCTTTGAGTTGCACATTTCAACAAACAAAATACATTCCTTACATACGCTAAAAAAGGAAATTATGTTCTATTTTATCCACTAACTTGATCACATTTGCTTCAGTTAATTTATTGAATCATAAAGCTTTTAATATGTTGAATACTTATTGATTGTCAACAAAGAAGTCAATCTTCTTTGTTCATGAATACTGCAGCTCTCTGGATCTGAAGTTTCAATGACAGAAGACGGTACTTTGCTTGAAGTACGCATTATATTGCATCAGCTCGCAGTAAACAAATAGTTATTTTCAAATGGAGATCAACTTGTTGATTTTCAATAGTCTGGCAGCATTATCTTTGTTGTCGGCAGTTTTACAACTGCAAATAGTTCCGTTGATCAGACTTAACTCAGTTCAGATAATGCATCTCAATTGAAAAGTTATGTATACTGAACAAAAATATAAATGCAACATGTAAAGCGTTGGTCCCATGTTTCATGAGCTGAAATAAAAGGTCCCAGAAATTTTCCATATGCACAAAAAACTTATTTCTCTCAAATGTTGTGCACAAATTTCTTTACATCCCTGTTAGTGAGCATATCTCCTTTGTCAAGATAATCCATCCACCTGACAGGTGTGGCATATCAAGAAACTGATTAATAGGCATGATCATTACACAGGTGCACCTTGTGCTGGGGACAATAAAAGGCCACTCTAAAATGTGCAGTTTTGTCAGACAACACAATGCCATAGATGTCTTTGAGGGAGCTTCCAATTGGCATGCTGACTGCAGGAATGTCCACCAGAGCTGTTGCCAGAGAACTGAATGTTCATTTCTCTACCATAAGCCTCCTCCAATGTCGTTTTAGAGAATTTGGCAGTATGTTCAACCGGCCTCACAACCGCAGACCATGTGTAACCACGCCAGCCCAGGACCTCCACATCTGGCTTCTTCACCTGCGGGATTGTCTGAGACCAGCCACTCGGACAGCTGATGAAACCGTGGGTTTGCACAACCGAAGAATTTCTGCACAAACTGTCAGAAACTGTCTCAGGGAAGCTCATCTGCATGCTCGTCGTCCTCACCAGGGTCTTGACCTGACTGCAGTTTCAACTGTACAACTGGTTTCAACTGTACCGGGCAGATGGCAGACAGCGTGTATGGCGTTGTGTGGGCGAGCAGTTTGCTGATGTCACCGTTGTGAACAAAGTGGTGGCGGTGGGATTAGAGATACCGTGACGAGATCCTGAGGCCCATTGTCGTGCCATTCATCCGCTGTCATCACCTCATGCTTCATTATGATAATGCACGGCCCCATGTCACAAGAATCTGTACACAATTCCTTGAAGCTGAAAATGTCCCAGTTCTTCCATGGCCTGCATACTCACCAGACATGTCACCCATTGAGCATGTTTGGGATGCTCTGGATTGACGTGTATGACAGCGTGTTCCAGTTCCCGCCAATATCCAGCAACTTCGCACAGCCATTGAAGAGGAGTAGGACAACATTCCACAGGCCACAATCAACAGCCTGATCAACTCTATGAGAAGGAGATGTGTCGCGCTGCATGAGGCAAATGGTGGTCATACCAGATACTGACTGGTTTTCTGATCCACGCTCCTACCTTTTTTTTAAGGTATCTGTTACCAACAGATGCATATCTGTTTTCCCAGTCATGTGAAATCCATAGATTAAGGCCTAATGAATTTATTTCAATTGACTGATTTCCTTATATGAACTGTAACTCAGTAAAATATTTGAAATTGTTGCATGTTGCGTTTATATTTTTGTTCAGTGTAGTTTGTAAAGGTGTTCTGGTTGCAATTCTTCTGTACGGCTAGTACATGACCTTAAGCCTAGCTACTGGCTATGCTTCCATTTGTTTCGTAGAGCGACATGGAAACCAAAACTCGCTTTCAGATCAAGGCAGCATCCAGTTTACTGTTTTAGTCTCTTGTAGGGCAAAGAGCTAGGGCTCTCTTAAAAGTTGATTTTAGCCATTCTTCAGAACATTGGTTCTTCGTTGCCTTCAGTGAATTTGAGCAATTATGCTTTGTATATTATTAAACTAAAGATCTGGTATTTCACCTCAATTTGTACCATATGTACTGTACCGTATTAGAATTGGACTACCATATGTATCAGAATTGCTGTAGCAACACTTCTGTAAGAAAATATATATATATATATATATATATTCTATATATATATATATATTATATATTATATATATAATTATATATATATTATATATATATTTTGTCCTTTCTAATAAATATATATAAAGTCAAAAAATGTTTAGCAAATAATATGAAGATACTACACAGCGCTTTCTTTATGTCTGGGTTTTGTAAGATCTGGTATTTTCTACAATTTTTGTATTTGTAATGTACTTTTCATAATCATTTAATTGACTAACTATTTCTTGCTGATAATTTAATTAGTTCAAAACATGTAATGGTTGAATGTATGGGCTGTGGGTATGAGTTGGAGGCTTTATGTAATGTTACAATGTTAAAATCAGCACAGCTGGGAAAACAGGAGAGAGGCTGACATGCACCAACTGTCCAGAGCTAACAGCTATGTATTTCACTTTATCGGGTACTCTGTATCAGGGCTAATTCATAAACTAGAAATAGTGAATTTCTGTATAATTTTACCTGTATGTTTATAATAAAAACCTTATTACTGTGAATTAAAATTGTTAATTGTATCTAGTAATTTTCACTTTCATATTTCAATAAATATTAAGAGAATATTAGGCCTTGTTTTGACTATCAGTTAATTTCAGATAGAGAACCTACTGGTAAATAAGGATTATAACCTAATTACTATAGGTAGGGAATTAGTATTGATTTTACCAACCCCTGTTTTAAAGTGTGTAGCGTGAGAACAAAGGGGTAGTGTAAAGAGTACATTACCATATGAGTAGAAAAGCTGGGAGTTGTTATTGCTGCGAGGGCCAAAGCACAGCATCTGGACATAACACACAACTTAATCTGTGGGTACAGGGGCTCAATAGCGGAGTGCCAAATCTGGTAGAAAAGTTGAGTTGTTATTGCCGCGAGGGCCAGAGCGACAGAAAGCGTCTGGACATAATAAAAAAGAAAAGTAGGCTAGCTACCGCACTGCTGGGCTTGGAGGCAATGTATGATGGGAGTTGGTGGGTGTAGCGCCGGAAGTGACACACAGACAGGCAGGAAACAGGAAGTGCGTGTGCATCCTGCAGACCAGCAATACAGTGCTGGGAAGGGTTTTATTAACAAAACAATAACAACAACAAGGGAATCAAAGTACAATACTGAAAAACAAACAAAAGAAACCCCCGGGAGTACTATAAATAGTAAGCCTGGGTAAAAATTAAAAGGTTTAAACAACAACAGTCCCGCTCCACTCTAAACACAATAAATCAAAACAAGAGTCACGTGATTCCTCCACACTGTAGCAGTTGGTGTCCTCCAGCCACGGCCTCAGCTCCCTCCTGAGGGCTTAGTGCAGACAAAGGGGTTTGCGCGTCCTGGTAAACACTAGGCTCCACTCAGATGTCCAAGCGGGGTTGGGGAAGTAGAGGGAAAGTGCACTCTCACAGGCTCGTCCGGGATCACAGCAAACACTGTGTTTCGATAGCCAAGGCAAACACCACGAACAGCAGCACATCTCTTCCAGCAGCTAGTCCAGGACAGGGAGAGTGAGCAGGGGAAGAGGCACTGCTTAAATAGGGCTGAGCCCTATCCCTGCAATCAGCCAGCTGATTCCCTGGCCATGCTGAGTCAGGCTGCTCAACATGGCTGCTGGTTACTGCTGGAGTGTGCGTTACAGCACCCCACCGCACTCTCCCTGTGACAGAATGTTAAAAACCTTACAAGATGAATCTCTGATGCAGCACTTAATGCTAACATCCAATTACATTTTAGAAAAGAAAATAAATTGAAAAAGTAAATGTATGCTGCACAATGTGCATGGCAAAAATAACCAAGATGCACACACACCAAACAGTGCCTGCACTTTTAAAATCAGATTAGGCATGGGATTATAGTCTACCTCGCTATGACTATGGCAGAGTGTGGTGCTTTGGCAGGATGAGTGGAACTGACCAGTTGTCAGTGCTGCCATAGGCCTGCAGCGCAAATTTATATTTGTTTTTTTTAATTTTTTTTCTAAGGCTGCTGTTTTTATTTATAAAACTTTTCTCAAACCTATTTTTTGTTTTCCTCCATGCTTAATGTATCTCATTCAGACCATGCAACAACATGGGCTGACATTTGTAACCATTTTATAATTCTCTTGTTATAGTAAGAAGGAATAAATCCTTAATTATCTCTCCCTGTAATCTCACACACCGCCAAAGGCCCTGTCTGTCTGGGGAAACAGGATAAGATCTGGTTACTTTGAAGTTCAAAGTACACTTTGAACCTGGGTGTAAGATCCTGGTTTTCAAGGTGCTATTTCCCCTGTATAGAGCTGATTTGGACACAGGTACTAAAAACACGATCACACCTGACAGAGTCAGGTTCCCACAGACAAGGTATCGGGCTTCGGCTGGGGGAAGGAGAGGGGCTGTTTTGTGGACTACTTAACCTCTGTATTTTAAGTACTCTTTACTCATAAAGCTCACCTGATGGCGCTGTAAGGTCCTGTAAAGTTAAACCTACGTTTTTTTTAAACACATTTATGCATACCTACCTAGTGGTTGGGGGGGGGGGGGGGGGGGGCTTTCCATGGCTTTTTGCTTTCCATGGATTTAGATTTTTTGTGGTACCTTGAAGTTTCTTTTTTGATTCTGGGAGATGTGTTCAGAAATAGTTGTTTTGTGATAAGACAAAAATAAAAAGACTTTACACTTAAATACCAGTAGAGATATTGTGAATAAATAAGCCTATACAGCCTTCAACAGATCACCAGGATGTTTTTCCTCCGTTACAAACTGCAAGCAGGGCATGCGTTGCCAGATGAGAAAAATGACTTTACAGAAAAGAGTGAAGGACCCCATTTGAGGTCAAAGTGAAAGATATTAACAAAGAATAAATACTCCACTTGATTTTATACTAGGTTGGTTGTGAAATGAAGTCACTGCTGATTCTAATGGTGATTCAATCATTGGGAACCAAGACCTTTGGCAGAGACAACAATGCTGTAAAGAGGGACATCCAACCGGCAGCAGGGAGCAGAAACAGTCAGCTGACCATACAGAACTTCTCATTCACAGACAATTGGGGTTTACATGTCCCAATATTGCAATAATTCAGGACAATTATGTATCATATTCAAATGATGTTAAGTACGTCTGTTTGTATGCACTCCAGAATGGCTTGCCCCTCACTGGTGCATTGTAGGATGTATTTCAATGATGCATATGCATTGCACAGGCATATGTGTAGTCCATCAACAAGACAAGACAATGAATGCTTGTGATCTGAGCTAATTGCAAGGAGCAATGGGCCTTCAAGGCCACAGAGGATGTTGCTGAGTTGGTTGGATATACATGGTGGGGTGCAGATGGGAGGTGCAGCTGAATGGAGTTTGTAACAGAGAAAGTCCTAAAGGTTAACAATATAGTATTGAACAACCATATAGGCATTTTGTGATGCAGACATGCAAATAACGGAAGCACAAGTGGTAAACAATGCTGTGGCAGAGCAGAGCTCTGCCCTTTATAAATTGGCAGGGATGGGGTTAAATTCCCCTACCTGCCTGGGTTTATTGTGTTCAGGTGGCTGGGGTTGATTAGAGTCAATCAGCACCCAGCCACCTGACATAAAAGGAGGCCTCAGCTTCCCATTAGAGAGAGGAGGGAGCTGAGAAAGCAAGCTGGTGTTCGTGCTTGCTGTTTTTGGTTTTTTTTTTTTTTTTTTTTTTTTTTTAATTTTATTTATTTTCTCATCCAGTGAAGTCATCGCCCAGCCTGGAAACCTTTATTTTTGTAAGTCTTGTTTTGTGTCTTTCTATTTGTGTTTAAATCCCTTTGTTTTGGCCCTTGTGCCCTTTTATTTTGTGTTAAATTGTTAATAAAAGTATTATTATTTGAACTGCAGTCTGTCTCTGGGCCTCTATCCACTTGCCAGACTGTCACAAATGCATACAAAGGCAATACAAAACCAATTACATTATTCTGTGTATGATAACAACTCTGAAAAGTTTGATTTCAATGTCTTTACTGGGATAAGCTTTTTAAAGTTAAAGGAGTTGTTTAGCTAGGGTTTAGCTGTGCTTTACCTCTTTTTGATGTTGTTGGGCAGGTTCCGACTTCGGACTGGAAAGGGAAAATTGTAATGGTGGACCTGGTCCGACATAGGAACGCAAAGGGTTAATGGTATATAGATTAAGGATATGGCAAGTTTACTTTTAAAAAAAATTTTCATGCAACAAAATGAGGTACTTTACTTATAGTTACTTCATCAAGTTTTCCTAAAAGTTAATTCATACGCAAAGTGTGCAAACTAAATAATTAACAGTTGAATTCTATGTGAACGTGTTACAATTAATTTAATTCCATGAAAGGAAAATACAACTGGAATTATACTCAACAGTTCCTTGAAGCTTGGCTTGCTGTTTTTGAAACTCAATCTGTTGAAGTGTCCAGTACAAAAGGCTCTCCTCTCAGCAACAGTCTTGAATCCCACGTTGGATCAACAAACAGCTGCAACAAAGTCTTCAATCCTCGGTATAGGATCCACAACAACACCCGTCTGCTCTGTCCTCTTCACTGAATCTTTTAGCTATGCAGGTAGCAGGGCACAGTTTCTTTTGGATACTGTGGTTTTAGGTGTACAGTAGACCTAGATTGGTTTGTCTGATCAGTCTCAATAAGTTTTATGGTAGTCCTCCAGCCAGGCCTCAGTATCATTGCTTGTGGTCATTGACTCGCTTGCAGCTTGCTACCTCATCTTAGGTCCATTCTAGTGTTGCAGCTTTGCTTAGAGTGACAGCACCTTGTTTAGATTTTGATGTGGAGTACAAAATGATTAGTTTTGTTTGGATATTTTATAGTCATTTCACTCTGCTAAATAGCCACTTTCATGAGATCGTTTATGTATCTTGCCTTTTTTAAAACCCACAGTTCTTTGATGTTTTAATGTCCTTTTCCACTGGGACATCACTAGATTGTCTTCCTAGTGTCAAAACAATTGTTGTTGCATGTATGAATTCTGTCAACTCAGCTTAATCCAGTCCAGGCGCTGGATTCAGTAGGTCACGTAGTTCAGTATGTCTGCAAGCAAGAGGCCCCCTTCTCAAAATATAGGAGTTTGCCCTGTTTCTCAAGACAAACAGCTTCATTCATGAATCCAGTTACATTTCTAATACACATTCATGTATTATTATCATTGTGGCAGAGCACAGCTCTGCCCTTTAGAAATTGGCAGGGATGGAGTTAAATTCCCCTACCTGCCTGGGTTCATTGTGTTCAGGTGGCTGGGGTTGATTAGATGATTAGTTTAATAATCAATTAGCACCCAGCCACCTGACATAAAAGGAGGCCTCTGCTTCTCATTTAGGAGGAGGGAGCTGAGGAAGCAGGTAGGTTTTTTTGGTTGTTTGGAAAGTTTGAATCCAGTGAAGGCATTGCCCAGCCTGGAAATTGTTATTTTTTGTAAGTTTTGCTTTTTGTCTTTCTTTTTGTGTTTAAATTGCTTTGTTTTTTATTTTCTGTTTATTTATAATAAGTATTTTTTTGAACTGCAGTCTGTCTCTGGGCCTCTATCCACTCGCCAGCCTGCCACATTTGGTGTTAGAAGTGGGATATCGCCACCTAGAGGCTCAGAGCAGTTTATTTTGGGATTATTATTATTATTATTATTTTTATTATTATTATTATTATTATTATTATTTTATTATTTTTTTTTTTTTTTTTTATTTTTTTGGATTATGGGAAAGAAGAGCAGACAGCAGAAAAGGCAAGAAAAGCAGCAGCTGAAGAAATGTAAGCTGCTGCAGCCACCGCTGGAGGACCCGGCCAACCTCTTCCCCTGGTGTTCCTGGTGCAGGAAGGAGGACCATCGTTGGTGGTCCTGCCCAGATGTGCCACCGGCAAACTGGTGTGGCTGGTGTGAGGAGGACGGCCACAACTGGGCAGGATGCCCCTACAACCAGGCCCAGGAAGAGGTGGTGTGTTCACCCCGGGCATCAGGGGCCACCCCACTACCTCCAGCACCACCACCTTCACCACCATCCCAGGAGATCTGGGACTAGTTGATGCACCCTGAGGCAGACCTCGTCCACGATCTCCCCATAGTTATCAACATGCTGTGGCGTCGAGATGGGGAGAGGTGGGAACAATGGGAGGAACAACACCACCCAGCGTCCTTCCCAGAGGTTGCCCTCATGGTGGTTAATTACCTGGCGGTAGACATGGGAGATGCCCCGGTCACTCCAATAAAGAGGGGTGAGCCGTCGCTCCCAGAGCCCAAGAGGGAGGAGGAGCGGCCGTCGCTCCCAGAGCCCGAGAGGGAGGAGCCGCCGCTCTCAGAGCCCAGAGGGGAGGAGCTATGGCCCAAGGATGCCTGCCTTGCACCACCCAAGGATGCCTGCCTTGCACCGCCCAGGGATGACTCATTTGGATCGCCTGGGGTTGCCTGTTGCTTTGCATCGCCTGGGGTTGCCTGCTGCTCTGCATCGCCTGACACTGCTAGTGTCTCCTTTTTGTTTTCTAGGGTTGCCAAGGGTCTGCCGCCACCTCCGCCACTAGAGGGAGCCAGGCCGCCATCGCCGTACTACCTTGGAGATCTGGGGCCCCCTCAACTAAAGGCGGCTTGGGGGCTTTGACATGAACCCTGCCCACCACCACCCACCATAACAGCCCACCCAAGGGACATAATTGGACTCTTGGGGTGGGGGGAAGGGGGGAGTTGGCCGATTGCGGCCGGTGTACGTTGTACATGGGGGGAGGTGTGTGGCAGAGCACAGCTCTGCTCTTTAGAAATTGACAGGGATGGGGTTAAATTCCCCTACCTGCCTGGGTTCATTGTGTTCAGGTGGCTGGGGTTGATTAGATGATTAGGTTAATTAATGATCAATCAGCACCCACCCACCTGACATAAAAGGAGGCCTCTGCTTCTTATTTGGGAAAGAGGGAGCTGAGGAAGCAGGTTGGTTTTTTTGGTTGTTTGGAAAGTTTGAATCCAGTGAAGGCATTGCCCAGCCTGGAAATTGTTGTTTTTTGTAAGTTTTGCTTTCTGTCTTTCTTTTTGTATTTAAATTGCTTTGTTTTTGCCCTTGTGCCTTTTTATTTTGTGTTTATTTATAATAAAAGTATTTTTTTGAACTGCAGTCTGTCTCTGGGCCTCTATCCTCTCACCAGCCTGCCACAATCATATTCAGGGAATAAGTCCCACATCTGTTAACAGCATTTTGCATGAAACAAGAAAAGTGCAGGAAAACTTGTTGCTCTAGTTGCAAGACAATCAATGGCAGAATTTGCAAATACAATGGCCATACTTAACCATTTATGCAATGCAAGGAGCAGTATGGGGGTGTGAAGGTGCTGAGGTTCTGAAACACCAAATGTAGATTTGCCATATATAGCTTCGGATGTACCTCTCATGGAAGAAATACCTGTTACTGAAGAAATGGAAGCACAATTGTCTACTGTCACCTTGGAACAAAGCAAAACACTAAGCAATGAATCCCTTGTCCATCCATTATCTGTAACTGCTTAATCCTATAGAGGGTTATGGTGAGCCAGAGAGTAATCTGGTAGACCATATAGTGGGCAAGGTGGGACTACCCCCTGGATGGGGTGCCAGTCCATAACAGGGCAACTCATGGACAATTTAGAGACCTCAATCCACCTAGTCAGCATGCCTTTGGACTGTATTGCAGAAAACCCACATAAGCATACAAACTCCCCTGAGGCTGGCATTGAACCCAGGACCCTTGCGCTGTGAGGCAGCAGCCCCTAAGCACCACACCATCATGTCACCCCATGAATCTGTTGTATTACTTTAGAAA
Organism: Polyodon spathula; assembly: GCF_017654505.1. Lineage (NCBI taxonomy): Eukaryota > Metazoa > Chordata > Actinopteri > Acipenseriformes > Polyodontidae > Polyodon > Polyodon spathula. The sequence continues at coordinate 43,219,741 of NC_054538.1, forward strand.
TAGAAGATTGTCAGAAGTGAACCTGAAATAACTGGTACAATTTTGTGTCTATTTAGTTTTAGTTTCTGTTAACTAAATTCTGAAAGATATATTTAAATTTTAGAAAAACAAATCAGTTTCAGTATGTTTTCATTTTAACTTTCTTAGGTTCACGCTGAATTGCTTCATACAATTTGTTTTATTTTTAAAGTTTATTTTTTTGTTTCAGTTTTGTTTTATTTTTTATAAATTTTCCAGTTTCTATTACTATTTTGTGAAAGAATTTTTAAATTTTTTTGGCCATTTTCTTTTTAGTTTCTTCGGTCACTGAAAAAGCACTGGCATAAAGACTTATCGCTGTTTAGCTCAGACTCTCCACCTATATTTTCAAACATTTGTGCATGCTTTGTTCAAGTCTTACATCTTTTCAAGAGATCCCACTGGGTTTGTTTTGGAAACACAACCAACAAGAACGAGATTGACATCACTGTATGTGACACCTTATTTAATGGCAAAGTGCATAATGAGACTGTGTCTGCTGTGTCATCAATGTTTAGACATAGGTGATTGTCTTCACTGAAGTTTCATTTGCTACCAGTTGAACAGCCAAAAAAAAAGTGGATCTGACTGTTGGGTAGCAGCAATTATTTTTGAAAGATCCTGGAAATGGAAAACTTCACTGGGATGTAATGCACAGTACTTTGCTAAAAACTTTGGAAGACGGAAAACTAGATAATTTTGCTGTCACTCACAGCCAAAACACAGAAGACATGCTTGTTTTTGGTGTATCACCGGTATACTCTTTATGCAGATAACCTGAGAGAGGCATATTCTATGGAACCACTAAAGGGACATTGTGAACAATAAATATATTGTTAGGTGTGGCAAAGTGGCTAGTGGAGGGGAACAGGTATAGCGGTGATGCGATGCAGGAGTGACAGGCAGACAACAGTTTCCAGTGAAAAGGTGCTTTTATTTATAATCCAGGTCTGGTGACCGTTAAATAATAAATCCCCGGCTATACACAACAATGTGTAAAGCACGGGGATAGCAATAATAGGGCACAGTCCCGAACAAAACGAACACACGGTCACCAGTCCTGGGTGAGTGCAGACGTGCTTGTGGTGGGTGAAGACACTGTATTTTGTGACGGTTCCGTGCAGTGGTGATCCGGATTGTGCTGACCCTGGTCGACAGCTCCGGATAGGTGAGTTAACTGTCTGGTGGTGCAAAACGCAGACAATTACAAACAAACACAACACTTAATTCTCTGTAACAACGAGAGCTCCTCTCTCACTCCTTCTCTCTCCGAACATTTACCCAAAGAAAGGAGAAGATCAGCGTTACCCTGGCCCCTATATGTAATCCCGCATGATATCGAGATAAACGGTTGCAGCTGCCTTATTACTTGCAGCTGCCTCTCGTTTACCTTTCAAATCAATACAGTCTTACAACAGAGTCGCGCTTCCCTCCAGGCTGACCCACTTCCCTGACCCGGAAACGAACTGTCAGGCCAGCCCTTCCAGATACTTCTCCTCCCATTCTTTAGCGCCCTCACAGGTCGGGAGGAAGATTCATCACCAGAACTCATCTTTCCATCACATTAGGTTATTACCATAACCATGGTTCCCTGAGAGAGAATGACAACCATTACCGAATGGGAAAGAGACTCTCTGACCGTCAATCTCTGAGCAAATATACAAAAGCTGCCCTATCAGGGCCCCGCTATGAGGGGGAAGTCCCGCCCACCTCCTGCTGAAGAGGGAGTTCTCACAGTAGCCCATCGCCATTTTCTTTCGAAATCAGAGGTCAGCTGGGGACACCAACTCGAAGTGTAATGGTTGTCATTCTCTTTCAGGGGAACCAGGGTTATGGTAATAACCTAATGTTCCCTTTCAATTCGATTGACAACCATTACCAAATGGGAAAGCTGTAACAAAGCCTTCATGGCTCCAGATTACCGACAGTACAGCCCCACGGTGATAGAAACAGAGTCCACATGATGCCTAAGGGCATGCCGCCTGCAAAGTTCTAGAGCCCAGAGAGGGTCTCGTATGGTTTGTCACATCAAGGCGGTAAAAATGCACAAATGTCTGACTACCTGTCCATGTAGCAGCATTGCATAACTCATCTAAGAAGGCGCCATGAACGAAAGCCCACGAAGTTGCCTGGCCCCTGGTAGAATGAGCCGTAATGTCCTCCTCTGACTCATGCGGGGGAAGTCTGAAAGTTTCCAAAACCACTGATTGGTTAATCTGGAATGAGGATACCACCTTTGGTAAATTTGTTCTACCACCTTTGGATTTGTTCTTAATGTTACCCATGAGTCACTTCGAGTGAAAGCCTTACATGTGTCATCGATGGACAGCACATGAAGCTCACTCGTCTGGCAGATGTAATGGCAATTAAAAATGCCACTTTTAATGAAACAGGGTGCAGTTCTGCTGATGCCATGGGTTCAAATGGGGGACCAGTTCTAGATCCCACTTGGGAACCATACTTTTCATGTGAGGACGAAGCCTCCAAGCCCCTTTAAGAAACAGCACTGCCAGGAAATGTGTCCCAGGGGATACCGAGTCTTTTGTCATGGCACACTGATATTGCTGCCAGGTATACCTTCAAAGTGGACGCTGATTTTCCTGCGTCAAACAGTTGCTGTAAGAAGGTTAATATCATCTCAATCAGGCAAGTCACCGGATCGTGACCTTTGGCAAGGCACCAGTCTTGGTAAACTTTCCATTTATATGAGTACTGGGCTCTAGTGCTCGGCGCCCTAGCAGACTGTACTGTTTCTACTACTGCATCTGGCAAACCTCATCTGAATAGACAGCTCCGTTCAACAGCTAGACCCAGACCCAGAGTTGGATCTGGGCTGGGTTCAGGTGCCATAATAGCCCCTCCGCTTGGCTCAGGAGGTCCTTGCGCAGCAGGAGCTGTCACGGCTGATTCAACTACATGTCGGAGAGGAGAGCAAACCAGGAGCATCTCGGCCATCTGGGTGCAACCAGCAAAACCTGTGCTCTCTCCACCCTGATCCTCTAGTGTCAGGGGTATTAATGGTAGTGGACGGAATGCATACAAGAGCCCCTGTGGCCAGGGGTGAGCTCGCGTATCTACTCCCAGGGGACCCCCGTCTCTCTCCGTGGAGAACTACAGGGGGCAATGAGTGGACTCTGTTGTGGCAAGGAGGTTGACTCGTGTTGGCCGAAACCTCTCCCAAATCTGTTCCACCACTTGAGGATGCAGCCTCCACTCTGAGCTGTCTGGAGCTCCTCTGGACAGGAGGTCTGCTGCCTTGTTGACCACACCGGGGACATGAACTGTCCTGATGGAATGCAAGTTTCTGTGCGTCCAGGACAGTCTGTGCACTGCGTGGTGAAGGCCGGTGAGCACAGGCCGCCTTGGTGATTTATGTAGGCTACCAATGTCATGTTGTCCATCCAGACCAGCATATGTTTGTGAGCTAATTGCTGGCAAAAATGTAATAACGCCAGACTCACTGCTTGCAGCTCTTGCGCATTTATGTACGAATGCTGCCAATATGCCTTCCACTGACCTCTTATTCCTCCCCCGTTCCAGACTGCTCCCCAGCCCAGACTGGAGGCGCCTGTAGTGATCACTTCCCTTCTGTGAGGGGATCCGAGGGGAGATCCGAGGCACAGATTGCAGGGACCGAGCCACTACTCCAATGTCTTCCGGCATTGTCTGGACACTCACACCAGCCGGCACCGATCTTGGAAGGATTCTCGAGACAGCTGCCATCCGCCCCAACAACCTTTGATATAAGTTTGACCTGTAGGAGAGCATCCTCTCTGAATAGGTCTGCAACGACCGGATTCTCTTTTGACAGTGAGGCAAACATGCTCACAGTGTTCAGTTTGATCCCCAGGAACACTGTGGACTGAGACGGTACAAATTTGACTGCGCGCAAATCAACCAATTGTCCAGATAATTTAGGATCCAAATACCTCGCAGCCTGAGTGGAGCCAGTGCTGCATCGTGCACTTTGAAAATGTGTGGGGCGCCAGCGAGAGGCCAAATGGCAGCACGCAGAATTCGTAGGTGTTACCTTTGTAGGCGAAGCGCAGATATTTTCTGTGCACGGGACGGATCGGGATGTGAAAGTAGGTGTCTTGCAGGTCGATTGATGTGAACAAGTCACCCGGTTGGACAGACTGGAGGATACGTTGTGCAGTCAACATGTTGAACTTCCTGTTTGAGGAACAAGTTGAGGACCCTGAGGTCCATAATTGGTCTGAAACCGCCGTCCCTTTTGGGCACCAGGAAGTACCTGGAGTAAAAGCCGCTGAGGGCATTGCTTGGACTTAACAAGCGTACAGCTTTCTTCCTTTGAAGATTGGCAATCTCCTGTTGAAGAAGTATCACCCCTTGCTGGTTTGACGGTGGTGAGGAGCACACCCTTGAAGGGTGGCGGACCTATGTGGAATTGTATAGCGTATCCGTGTCTCATAGTTGATAGCACTCAGGAGTCCTGGGAGCAGCCTTGCCATGGGTTGTTGCCATTGGTCAGTCCGGTTGTGGGTGGGTTTGGTGGCAGCCGGGGCCCCTCAGGGGTAGTCTCACTTGGGCTTGGGAGGGGGCAGGTCTTTCCAAGGCCCCAGCCTTGGTCTCCAGACGGAGAACCGGTTACCCCTGGCCTGCGGTGGTCCCTTGCTGATGGCTCTGCCTGTGCCTTATTGTCTACTCTGGGGTGGAGGGTGATGTTCAGACCCTTTTACCCCAGCAGGCTGTGCATGCCACCTTGAGCGCTGGCCTTGTGGGATCACATCAGTGGTCGCCCCGAAAGTCTGCCCTGGTGTAATGGGGGCATCCAGCAGCTCCACCTTCTCGGTCACCACGACCTTAGCTTGCGTCAGCAACAAATGCCGACGCGCGGCCACCATCGCCGCCAGCAGACACAGGGGCGCTCCAGGCAGTGGCTAAGGCATCAAGACATCAAGAAAACGCACTGTTGGTGACGAACAGTCGGTGCCAGGTGGACCTGTTCCAAGGCCAGTGCCAGTGGTAGGCACGGTCGGGGCCAAGCTGTAAGCAGCACTGAAGATGTTCACGTCGACTCTTGGTCAACCAGGACTGGGTGGGCGCTGTTTCTCTCAGCCTCGCAAGTTGTCGGGAAACCGCGGTCAGTGTCGAGATAAGCAACCGATTCAATTTGCATGGTTGTCAAGGGCAAGTGCAGCTGCGTTAGGATAGCCCAAGGCTTGAGAGGGGCGCTAGGCCCCAGCTGTTTTTTTTTTTTTTCTCAGTTCGCTGACTGATTAAATCAGCACAGAGGACGACGCCGCAAGCCAGCGGGGTCTCCAAAGCACCATAACAGGTCTCACACGGTGTATCAGCTACACGAAACCTCGTGTAGTGAGAGTAATGGCTGCTCGCTAATCCCTCTAAGAGGTGTCAAAACCAGCTCTAGCCAGAAAAGTGACGAGGGACTATAGCGAGAGCAGTGTTACCAATGCTCGAAAGCGTGATACTGTGCTTTAGAATTTATTTGGAGCACCAAATAAATCAGCCAAATTCGGACCCAAATGCCAAAGCAATTCACGACCTGTCTCAGAGATATGAGAGAGAAAATGGCGATGGGCTACTGTGAGGACGTCCTCTTCAGCAGGAGGTGGGGGGGACTTCCCCTCACAGCAGGGCCCTGATAGGGCAGCTTTTGTATATTTGCTCAGAGATTGACAGTCAGAGAGGCTCTTTCCCATTTGGTAATGGTTGTCATTGGAAATTTGGTTGTGAACAAGTGGTTTCGTGGGTGACGTCAGAACCAGGAAGTAAATGCACACAGGGATATTGGATCACAGGTGAAACTGAGGCGCAATGGTCGTGCTCAGGTTTTATTAAATAATAAACAAACTTTATAAATGATCACAAAAAACAAAAAGGAAGTTAACTCTTTTCCTGCTGAATCAACAACCACCTCCCCCCTTAAAACCCCAAAGGTCCCATAGAAAGTTCTGAGCCAAGAACATAGGCTTCCAGGGGCTCATTGCAAGCAATCCTAGCCATGGACTGGCTGACAGTGACAAACTGGCAAACCCAAGCGAGGCAGAGCTGCCGACCCTCTTAGTGATGGCGAGCAGACGACCCCAGGCAAAGCAGGATAGGCAGCAATCCCAAGCGAAGCAGATTCAGCATCCCCAGGTAATGGCGAACAGGCAGCCGCAGGTGATGTGGGCTCGGCAGCCCCAGGCGTTGTGGGGACAGTTGGTGAAATTATGTTTTTGTTCGCGGAGGGGGCACACTGGCGATTGCTATATCGACCTGGCCTTCTGGACCTTACATGTCCTTCATCTCCTGATCTTCCTTTCACCCCATTTGTTTTCTCCAAAAAACACACTTTTGAGCATTAAACATGAATAATTTTTATTCCCACGGTATCACATATACTATCGTGCTCCCCAGACACTATCTCATGCACATGACTTATCTTGTGAGCACAAGTTCATATCTTGCTGACTGCAGCAGACACCTGGTGTTCTTGGTAAATGGGTTAGGAGACAATCACAGTATTTTCTTCATGGCACAACAACTAGGCAAAACTGGTGTGCTTTTATATGCTAGTTAAGCGATAGAGCCCGTCGATGTGGGGTCTACCATGTGGTAGATCACCACGACTGGAGTTATGTGTCCCGAACTGTAGGCGAGGGCGCTAACGAAAGTCAAGGTCATCTACCACACGGTAGGGCCCGCATCGAGAGGGCTCTATCTCTATAAGAAAACAATTTATTTCTTTATTTTCTCTTTAAAAAAACTTTCAAACCTATATGTACCTTGAACTTCTGATATTTCGTCGGGTAACCTTCCGCTGAGGAAATCAGTCCCTAATATAATTAGAATATAAAAACGACACACATGTAGAGAAAATGTTATTATTATTATTATTATTATTATTATTATTATTATTATTATTATTATTATTATTGCTAACATATTTATTTATTGGGGTATTACTCTTTCTTTGTATAATTTATCTGGACATGTACAATAGTTGAATAGTCCGTGCAGTACTGAGTCAGACTCGAAACTTCTTGTTGGGGGCGGGACGTCATTCAAGCTGGCAGGGACTGGATTGGCTGGTGCAGAAAGAACTGAAACAGGGCTGGCAGTTTGACTGGCTGGTTTTGAGGGAGGGTGTTGATCCAATCGTGTCTTTTCCCGTTGATTTGATGTCCAGTAGCTGAATCTTCATTACGGTGTCCTGTCACAGACATGATTTTCGCTTGTCACTGGACCATTTCAGAAAGTATGTCTAAGTAGCTTTTTATTTTATCACATAAATACATTCTATATACATCTGATTCTATTCTCTTACTATATGAACATTTCACCCAGTTACAAAGCAAATGAGAAAAGAGTAATTAGAGTCATGTTTCAGAATTTGCGACTTACAATTTTATATATATGCCCTTTAAATTTAATACAGTAATGTAATACATCCGATATAGTATATTCACATTCATATGAAACTAAGACTGACTTGCAAGAGAAAGCTATTTTACCCCATGAAAGTCTTCATGATAAGGAGTAAATTTAGTCGTGTGTGTCTCAGTGATTTGCGAGTTATTATTGGGACCGGCACAATGATGATCAAGCCCGATCCTGCTTTTGTTCTCAGAAAGTGGATGCAACTGCAATGCAAAATGTAGCTCATCTATGAAAATGACAGCAAATAACCCTCCCTTTTTTAGTCTTAGAAAATGAAAGTCCTTCATGATAAGAGTATTTTATCACTACCCCGGTGAAATTATTTGCAACTTTGTCGCCTATGGGACCGTACACATAAAGCAGTTGATAATCAAGCCCGATGGTTTGCTTACCACGTGATTTGTTCTCAGAAAGAGGATGCAACTGCAACGTACAATGTAGCTCTCGAAAGGAACTTTGCTTGCAAATACGGACTGCAGACAATTTCAAGTGACATGTAAAATCAACCCGTGCTATTATTCAATCTCTTACAAGTATTAAGCATCGATGTACCCCCGTGAAAAGGTTAACACATTGGATATTTGCGCAATCACTGTATTCTACGTCAAATAATGCATTCTCATAAAATTTGCTCCTACAAACAAACGGCGCAAAGGAATGCCATTTCACCTCATGAAAGTCTTATGTTAATGGTAAATTAAGTCATAACGGATTTTGTTTATGTGTAATCTCTAGTTGTCACACACCCTAGTTCCTACATACAAAATCACAAAAGAATGCTATTTTTCATCTCATAAAGAAATTTATGCTAAAGTATGTCTAAGTAGCACAAAGTCCAAAATTATTTCAAAATATAATTTTTTTTCTTGCAGAAAACAAATACTGTTTGAAAATATTTAAACATATGCAATTTATTTGAAAAAAAAATGATTCAACTATTTTAATTATAATTAAAATAATTAATGAATAATCAAAAACTAAAACCTAATTAGTACCCAAAATCAGTGGTCCTCAAATTAATTTGGGCATGGGCATAAATTGATCTTATTTGGCTGTTTGTGGGCACGCTGACTATTGTATACGTTCTTATCTTAAAAATTGCCTTCCCGCGACATGTGCACTTTATGTATATTTTAAGAGTTTCAGAGGGAGTTATTCTTGGCTCACTCTGATAAGGCCAATTCTCAGGCAGTAATTGTGACTGCTGTGCTTATTCTTTAAATAATTTATATAAAATATGCAATGCAAACATTTTAAAATAGCTTGTTTACACAGATAACCATGAATAAACTAAAATAAAAGAGGATAGTGACTCACTTTGTTTCAATTCTGCAAATTTGTCAACACTACTCTGCTTTAAAGATCGTTCATCTCTAGTACAATTATTCAGAGAAAGTGGATTCATAACTAAATATAAAAGTAATTTTTATATATATATATATATATATTATATATATATATATATATGAGAGAGAGAGAGAGAGAGAGAGAGAGAGAGAGAGAGAGAGAGATAGTGAGATAAGTGAGAGAGAGAAAGAGAGAATTGAATTCTAAATACTGAAATGTATTATTTTTCTCAATAACAGTCGGCGAAATTCAGTGCTTACCCGGACTATTAACACCAGCCTTGAATGATTGGACAGCTGTCAGATCTTTTACTTTTCATTGGCTACTCACTCGTCTTCACGGTATTCTGCATGAAAATTGAATGGCCTCTGCTTGCTTATGATTGGACAGCTGCGTAAAACTTGGCAGATATTTGACTCTCCTATTGGTTAAACTTACTGTCAGTACCTGCAACTGAAACAGACACAGTTTATGTCCCACCCAACTAACTTATGATTGGGCTACTGCAGAGAAAATGCAGAGGTCCTTCAGGAAAAAAAACAACAAAAAAAAACATGTTGAGTACATACAAGCTCAGCATAAGCGAGCAGCACTGTCAATAGACGGCTGTGACACTTTTGTTGGAAAACTTGTTTAAAGCTTTATTTATTTTCTCACACTACGACCTGCCAGAAATATGTTCAAGACCCATAATTTAAGAACAGCTGCCGTGGGCCTGATGGCCTGGCTTCGCGTGCACGAATTTGCCCGTGGGCACTATTTTGAGTACCACCACCCTAAATGTATAATTATGTACAAAGTCTTGAAATTACCACATGGTGGTTGAAGAGAATTTCTAACAAGGAAAATGTTATGTTCAATTCAAATGCTGTTCAATTCAATAACTTCAAAACAAGCCATAAACCAGTGGTTAAAGACCAAATATTTACCTACTAATTATTAAAATATTTCAATTAATTGATCAAATTTAATCTAATTGAAATATCAAAAAGATAATGTAGTGGTTAACAAGGACAATGCTTAACCTGCTTAGAGTGCTAGATAATAAATAGCCTGCTGAAATTTACAGTTACATATTTATGAAAAGTTTAATGTATTTCAATGTATTTCAACTACTTTACTCATTTTTAAATATTTTCAAATAATAATAGTTTTTCAGAAACCATGTTTATAACTCATGGGGCAGAACAAGGCCACCTGCTGTGATGTTTTAAGACATATAGTTAGTAACGTCTAACATATAAAGAGAAGCTCTGTCCTTCAAAGGTCCTACGCATATAAGAGGGGATCCGTCATTGAGGAAACTCAACAAACAGGAGGGGGGTCACCGTCTCTGAGATGACCCGACAAACAAAGAGGGGTCACCGTCTCTGAGATGACCCGACAAACGAAGAGGCTTGCGAACCAGAAAGAAAACATTGGTTAGTAATATTAACACATAAAAGCAGTTCTGACTCTTCCATGGCCCAACATATGCCGTAGGGTCCATCGTTGAGGATTCCCGACATTTATTTATTTAGTTACATTTTTATGGTACCTTTAGCCAAGGTGCTTTACAAGTTTAAACAGAATGGTACAATCAAGGAAAATGTATGAAAAAGAATGTAAGTTTATTGGGCAAGGGAGGGGAGATACAGATTAGTTGCTTAAATTAAAGCAGAGGGCCAGAGGCTAGGTCAGGGTCATAACAGGAGGTCAGGGGCCAGAAGTAACAGTAGGACGGGCTAGGGAGAAGAGATGCATTTGAGGAAGGAGCAGAAACTACGCAGGGCGGGTGACTGTTTTATGATAAGTGGGAGTCTATTCCAATGAAGGGGAGCAAGATGGGAAAAGGAACGGAAACGGGATTGGGCACATGGCGAGGGTAACAATAGTGATAGAGAGCGTAAGGGACATCAAGGAATATAGTAGGTAATCACTGCAGCCAGATAAGGTGGGGCAAGACCATGGAGAGATTTATACACAAGAGTAAGGAATTTGAACAGGCAGCGACAATAGACAGGGAGCCAGTAAAAGCTGGAGGAGAAGGAACGTATGAAAGGAGTGGAGGAGGTTAATATGATACGGGCAGAGGCATTTTGAATTTGTTGTAATGGTGTAAAAGAGTAAGAGGGAAGACCAAGGAGAAGGGAGTTACAATAGTCAAGACGGGTGAAGGAGGGGCAAGACATACAGGAGAGGCCATCGTCTCTGAAGTGACCCGACATACAAAGAAAGGCACCATCTTTGAGGTTACCCAACATACGAAGAGGCTTGTGAACCAAAAAGAAAACAAAGTTTAGAAGATGTTAGAACACATAGAGTGGGGTTTTCCGCCTCTTCAAAAACCCAACATAATAAAAGGGGGGTTCCGTCGCTGAGGAGACCCGACAAACAAGAGGGATTCTACCGCCAGGGGCCCTCACGGAGAACCCTCCTCTATGAGGTAAATGAAGCAACGTTTAACAAAGGGTTGGAGAAAGTGGAATCATTAACCCCCTTCCCCCCCTAAAAGTGGACCCCTGGCTCCCCACTGAAGATGTTCATAAGAAGAAAAAGAGAACCGCCAATGCATATAGAAAAGACAAAGAGAGAAAATATTTAACACAAAAGAAAAAATGCTTAGCATAACATAGGGGTTAGTAATTGTACCTATGTGAAGACCCTCTATACAGTGGGAAGGAAAAACCCCTATTAATTTATTTTATTTTATTCTAAAGGAGGAAACCTTCGGTGGCCCAGGCAGAAAGGTCATCCCCACTCTGGACATACTAGCTAATGGACTGATGGACAGATGCTATTTCGGCTGGTGAAGACGGAAAGGAAGCTTCGACTGCCGATGAGGTCCAGTGTCCCACATTTTTGATTAGATGTTGGTCAGTGTTTGTATCTGCTGCTGAAGTGGCTGTCCCAATTCTGAATGAATGCGGAGTGTAGAATTGCAGGGGAAGACCAATGCCTTGAAACAATAGACCCTCTTGCATTGATGAATAGGTGATCGGAAAGAGATTTAGGTTTACGTTCTGTAATGTATTTCAGCATAGAAGAATATGGGCATAGAGGAGAGTCAATTTTTGAAAGTTGAAAAATAGACAAATAGCTGGGATTGATAGTAAGGTTGGAGAAGCAATAAAAGTCAAGCGAAATTGGTGTTGAATTCCTGACAAATAGATTTTAATTGTAACTGGTGCCAGGTGCAAAGAATTATTTGCATGAAATATAAAAGCCATGATCCAATTCTGACTGAAAGAAGTAGGATTGATCCTATTTTGAGAGCATGAGGTTACATATCAGGCCCAACCTGTAGAGATCTGGTAGAAGGGGTAAGTGCTGAAGCCATTTAATCTTGAGCTGAATTAAGAAGCTTATTAATGGTTGGATTCAATTGAAAATGAGCTGGTTGAACTGAGAAGTTGCTGGGGATGGCAGAGGTGTAGGAAACTGTGAAATGTGGATATCTGTAAATGAGAGAGAGCATCAGCTGCATTATTACATATGCCTGGTAGATGGCGAGCTTGTATTAGAAAATTGTTGGATACTGAAATCCATACTAGCCGCCAGAGTAATTGCATGATAAGAGGGGAATTGGGTCTGCATTTTTTTATAATATACTGGAAAACCATCTTTAAAAGACCTTGGAATCCAAGAGATGATGCATCTGTAAATAAAGCCATGTCGTGCGGTGCGGAGATGAAATCGTCATAAAACATGGATAAGCAGTTCCAGTGCTGAATAAGAGCAGACCACATTTTAATATCTTTCCTAGCTTCTGATGAAATATTAATGTAGTCCAAGTTTTTTGCTGTTGGTGCAAGAGTAAGTAGATGAGATATAAATGTCCTCCCTTGGGGAATAATGCGAATTGCAAAGTTGAAGTTACCCAGCAATGAAACCAGAACACGTTTTGTAATTGTTTTACTAATCAGAAAGTTCTGAATAAGACATCGAATGTGATTGAGTTTGGACTCAGGGAGGCTGAATTTTCCGGGTGTAGAATGCTTACAAGAAATTCCAGAGAATGAAGGGGGACGATTGTTTTTTCCTCTGAGAGCGAGATGCCAACTTCCTAAAACAAACTCTTGAGTTTAGTAATTGCTTCTGCTGGAGGGAAGATCAATAAAAAGTCATCAAGCAGGTGAAGGAGAAATGGAACATGGTAGGCATTGAGCAGTATCCAGCATAATACTTCTGACAGGGTGTCAAATACCTTTGGGCTGCTGCGGCACTTGTGATTTAAAGGGCAGACTGACAGTTGGCATGAGCATCTCCACAATTGCTGCACATATGAATGAAATTACATTGCCTGTTTGAACAGAAACCAGTGTTGATGTTGCTAAAAATGTGTCTTCTTTCTGCGAATCTAATTCTGCGTTCGTATTTGTCTTGTGGATTGATCAGGTAGAGCTGAGGAATGTATTGGATTGGGAAAGGAGGATCTGTTTGAATAATTAGCGGTGGTACCAGGTGCTACAGAAGTAGATGCTATAGCAGTTTTAGAGCAGAGGGATGTTGAATGACCCGTGGAAGCGTAGACCCCACATGCGTTAGCTCTAAGGCCCCCGAAAATCTGGTTAAATAAATCTGGATTGGTTTGAGACTACTTGATTAAATCTTTGCAGTCCTATATCGGACCAGGTCTGACATTACAATTTTCCCTTTTCAGTCCAATGTCGGACGCTGTCCGACGTCATCAAAAAGTCGTAAAGTACAGGTCTCTAGTCGTTTTTTCTCTGGAAAAAGCAGAGAAAACCTTTCAATGGCCAAATGCCGCTTAACTTTGGATGGGGAGGAGGAACCAAAAGCTAAAGCAGTGGCAAAGTTGAAAAAAGGAGGATCTTCTGAAGGTGCCAATGATAGAGCTGAGCCATAAGTAACTAGCTGCAACTGGTGCAACTGCAGGAATAGAGGAGAAAACTGAAAGTGCTGAAACTTGCTTCTCTTGTTCAATAATAGACACCCTTTTACCCAAAACACTCAGTTGGGCATTGACCGAGGATAATGAGTCAGCAAATGGCTGAATAAAATATTTAATCTCTTGAAAAATCAAGGAGTGCTCTTGTTGCATTGCTATGGCTGGAGGAGGTTCTTGCTGTTTTGAAGTCGGGATGAATTGTTCTGACACAGACTGCCTTCTGTCTGGTTGGGGCTGCTGAACGGCTGAGCATAGCTGGGGAGCTTTTTTAGGAGGGAAAACGGGTTCTGCAGAGATGGATTTGCAATAGAGAATAAATAGAGATTCTCGATCGCTACCTGCTGGAATCGCGTTTCCGTTTGTAAGAAGGGACTTTATAAGTTTATTTAAAGTCCAGTCCCTCCAGTATAGTAGCTCTGGAGATGCATCCTGAGCTTGGAGTCATTTAGAACGACGAAGATTAGCTTCTTGGGAAGCTGGAGTACCAAAAGAATCGTGGTTTGGAGGCAGCTGTTTGGATCTCACAGAGTCACTGAACGGAGACTGAAATGGAGGAGTGACTTGACCCTGATTTGAAGCTACAGGGGAATGATCTGCTACAGACAAAAAATCCTGGGAGTCCAGTGAGTCCAAAGAGAGTTCCTGTAAGTAGTCCATTTTAATTGCTCTTTGCTGGTTTAACAAAAATCAATGGGTCTTGCAGTCCACTTTGGTTTACACCTGAATGAAAAACACAAGACAGCTAGGACAAGGTGACTAAGGTTTAAATAGAATAGACTTAATTGGTGGAAGAAGACGATAGGGTGCGCTGGCCTAGTATCACCGCCTGAACCACACTTATAGGTTAACATATATTTACCCCAGGTCTGTTACTGCAGGACAAATACATTTTGTATCATTAACTGCAACGAAACAGTTTGTGTTATTATCTAAAAAAAGGCACATGGTGTTTATTTTTTGGTGAATAAGACTGTTAAAAAAGAAAAATCTGGTGACGTTGGTGTTTTGTAACTGAACTATATCCTGTTAAGACCGCCCACGCAGAATTTGACAGGCTGCACAAAAGGTCAGCTTATCAGCCAAGATGATTATTGGTTGTTAGTTGTGTTGGAAATTAATTCTATCCTGTAGTTACTTAGCAAAAGCCAGCCATACAGCATTTGACAGGCTGCACAAAACGTGACAATAAGTGGGTTTCTCAAAGAATCTATGGTGCATGGCGAGTGGTGTTTGAAAAATTGTGATAAAAAGTGGGGCATGATATATATCTATATCTATATATATTAATCTGTATATTGAAAAGCAGTGAAGGAATCTCACCTGAGCTCCTCTAGTATCCATTGTATTTGTTTTGTATTTGTAATGTAGAAATACCAATGACTAAAATGTAATGACAGCAGTTTGAATAGCAAAAATGTCAAACCTTAAGTAAAAAAGGCAAAAATACACTTGGTAAAGGTTTTGTGCAAGAGGCACTGTATTGTTTTAAAAAATATGGACATTTCTGAAACATGAATATTCTGATATCTGTTAAATGCTTATATTTCAAACGTAATATAATAAAATGTATTTCTGAAATTATTGTGCACAATGTGCTTTTCTTTGTGTAGGTTTCATAATCTAATGCATATTTGTTTCATGTTTGTTATGTAGAAGTGCAAACTGCTAAAATGTAATCATAGCAGTTTAAATGGTAAAAATAAGGTTAACTAGACTGGCAACTCAGAACAAGAAAAACCTTTGGATTTTGGGGGACAACTGTCCCAATACCAAAAACATGTTTCACCCTGCTATGCACAGCAGGTTGCCTTATTTTTCAGTCTTGGCCACTTTGCTGTGCTCCCACCCCTGTGCTATGATATCTTGCTCTTTGTGAATCTGACTTTAGAGCTGCTGTTAGAATTAATTTTACCAGCAGCCACAACATACAGCCCAAAAAACTAAAACTGTACAGGGCCAGCTGTTTACCAAAAAAAAAAAAAAAAAAATAATCATCCTCACACCAGCAAGCCAGTAGCCACTCAAGACAGTGCATACAATTAAAAATGTTGGCTTTTGCCAAAAAAAAAAAAAAAAAAAAAAAATCTTATTATTCCATTAAACCGTCTTTTGTCTTTCTGTGGCTAATAATTTGCTTTATATGTGATTTTCAAGCAAAATGATACAACATCCTACACTTTGGCCTCGTTTAAAGGCCTTGGTGCCCTCTACAGATTTATTGAACAAGTCCCTTTTAGCCTTGCCCTTTTTGCCAATTGAAACCCCTGTGTATTTATACGGTATAAACCACGACCATGAAGTGGTATATTCCGCTTATAAAAAGGCTATTTTAAATAAATATTTTAAATAAATAAATAAAAATAATAAATAAAAATAATTATCTGATTATGCGTACATCCACAGTGTTTAGTCCCAAAGGACAAAACATTTTAGTTTTACTTGTTAAAAATAAACTGCACAGTCTCATTTATTTTGAATTTCTACATAGAAAATACATGTGGCCACCCTCAAATTAGCACCAATTACCTAATTGGGGAATGGCAACACCTGTGATTGCTGGCAGGGATAGATTTAACCCCATCCCTGCCAACCTTTTATCCCCCCACACACACTATTTATAGCAGCAGGGCTTCTGCCATACCACACAGATATTTATTATCCTGTGTATTAAAACATAACAGAGTGCTTGGTAGATCTTTGTTTTGCATATTGTGGTGGTCATTTTTACAAGTAAAGAAATTACACTGATGCTACACAGGGTGTTTCTAAAGTCCTGTCCCATCATTACAGTATGCTCCCAGAGTACTGAAACAAAAAACAAACTTCTGTCTGAGTATTAAATTTACATTTCACTTGTGCCACAGAAACAACCGTTACCAAATTTAAACAAACGCAAAGGAACTAAAAATCACCTTTTAGTAACATTTTTGTGAAACTCTGTATTGCAAAGTATAATTGTGTTAGAGAAGAGGCAATTAAATATTTAGAAATTATTCCAAATTCTCCATGCAATTAGTACATATGGCCCAGCAGTGTGCAGGCTTGAGTTATTATTAATTGGTTTAATTAAAATTCAAGTTAGGCCTCACTTCCCAAATAAACAATGCCTTATGCCACGGAGTCATTATGCAGCGCTGTTAACACAAATCGTTACTTTTATATATTTTTACTCCTATTGGGTTCCCCTGATGCCAGTTAACTAGAATCCAACTGTCATCAAGGACAGACTCTCAGAGCTGTGAGAAGCCTGCGTACAGAGCAGCGGTTCTTTTTGAATCTTTTGGAAATGCTGTGTGTAAGAGGGTCAAAGGTTGACAGCCAAATGACAGACCATTTTCAAATGCTGCAGTGTCACAGCAGGAAGCATGTCAAAAAATGTTGTTTTGCCCCCTCTGTGGATTCCTACCTGTCCACCTAGTATCTTTCTCATTTTCACATTCAGAACAGATTGGCAGCTCTGTGATACAGCCTCTTAAAACAAAGGCACACCTGAACATGTTTTTCTGTTCTGTTCATTTTAAGGGTGCAGTCAAGTAGGAATGAAAATAAAATCATTGCAACAAACCAGAACTAAATAAAAGTGAAATGCATCATTATTTAACAAGTTGGTTTACACATTTTCTACTGAGATTGCCAACCCAAGTGGAACAGGTCTGGGTGCCTGATCTATTTGAGATATAAAGTATACCCGTAGTGGCCTCTCCTGTGTACACTGAAAAACCCAGAAACCGGATTACAGGACAACATTTGGACAGAATGTGCAAACATCAAACCAGACATTCTGCACAACATCCTATATTACCTAATGGAATCAGAGAATTACTATGTGCCAGGCCAATGGTGCAGATCAGAATAAACATGTTACAATGTGATTTTCGTAAGGTGCATCATTAATTATTCACCCTGTATACTTCATATACAGTATTGTAAATGGTGAAGGTCAGCTTCAAATTCTAATGCTTCCTAATTTAAAAGTTGTGAAAAAGTTTAAGCTGTGGCACTGAGCAGTTAGCTGGTACAGGTTCCTATAGTAAAACAGATTGAAGTAAACACCTTTCACAACCTCATGAAATATTGCCTATAGCTTTGCACAATTGTTTAACCATTTAAAAACACACATTTGTTATTTGTTTATTTTTTTATTTGTAATGACCACTCGGAGCATTTCTAAATAGAAGCTATTTTAATATAATTTATTAGTAGAACGGGAAGGGTTTAACTGATTATGGTACAGATTTTACACTGTGGGCAAATCTCCCATGTAATACATTTTCTATGGAGGGGTCAATTTGCCTGTGATTTGACCATTGGGGAAAATATTAGGACTGTCACGCGATTAAAATTTTTGATCGGTTAATTTATGGGCATTAGTTGATTAATCGGTAGATTAATCCGTCCACATTTTTAATAAAGGTAACAATCTTATAGTAGCTGTCTTGCCTAGTAATACTTCTAAATTGATAGAATCTGAAAAAAATAATAATAAGACCAATGTGAATTTGGTCTTTTTAAAAGCATTTTTATTATAATTTTTTTATTTTTTAGTAAATGGAACAAATTTTCATAGAACAACCGTTCATTCGGGCCACTTGTCAGTCACCTGAAAACACAAGACAGCTTTGCTGCGTTTACCATTAAAGCTTCGTACTTGGCTTCCTGTACTTCTCCTTTTTTTTGTAACTAGCAAAACCAGAGACACTGAAGAGATGAAGTCGTTCTGAATCTTGTTGGAGGTTCCTGAGAACACTGAGGCTATTGACAAGTGATTGCTTAACATGCTGTCGTAGAAAGTATCAGAAAAAGTAATTCCACATAATTACCTCAATTTGAAATTGGTGCCTTCAGCGTGCCCTCTCTGAAAGCCAGTTCTTGCTTGCTTATTGTGCTGTACTGTATCCCTACATGTTTTTGTGCTGACTTCGATAGACATCCTAGATTGCTGTAGCCAGTGCTGTTCCATATCACCTTTTCTGTATGGAACAAAAAGTTCCAGCAGTATTATTTTTTTAATTGATAGCTGCTTGTAAGCCACCCGCTACCTATCATATACCCTTAATAATTAAAATTTTGGAAATTGCGAGTATATTCTTTCGAAAAGCGTAATGTTACGGAAATACCAGCACGATAAACCAGTTCTATAAACGATGGGGCTACTATAATAATAATAGGCTTTACAAATCCAGTTGTGCTGTGATTCAGTTGTGCTGTGATTTATTTGTGTCATAACTTGATACACTTTGAATGCAGCTAAATGTACATTTATATAAATTTGGGAGCAACATGGTGACATTAAATTGGAAGGACTATGTCTAAGTTGTGTAAATACTGCAAATACTGTTGCATAACCCCAGTACATATAGCATTTAGAAGCTGCCTTGTCACAGCTGACTCTTTATATTTAAACTCATGAAATGCTAGCAAGGATCTCTTTATGACTCCACCTTATAAGGCAGTGTATTTGGTAGGTCATGACCCTTTATTGTGGAATATTTGCCTGGTGACATCAAAACTTGTAAAATATTCAATCAAAGTCTCACTTTAGAACATACTAAATAATAAAAAAATAAATAAAAAATAATAATAATAATAATAATAATAATAATAATAATAATAATAATAATAATAACATTATTATTATTATTATTATTATTATTATTATTATTATTATATATTATTATTATTATTAGTCCAGCAAGTTCACTAAAATGTGACCCACTTTTCTGAGAAGCCAGGACATGAAGCTTAAGGTATTATTGGTTTGGTTTCTGAACTGTGATTCAACATAGTGAAGTTCCTTACATCAATATGTTCCACCTACAATATGTCTCTATGTTTGTTACAAATGCACTTGAACAGCACACCTTGTAAAGAACATCAATCAGAAAATGTATTGGCAGGTTTTTGTCCTAAGAAGCACATCCAGAAAAGGCAGGTGTCTCTCTTTAGCTGGAAGTGTATTGACAAGTGCCAGTCTTTGGCAGGTGTGTGACACCTGAGTGACAGGAAGCTATTGACAAATGGAACTGCTGACAGGCATTTCTCATGAGAGAAACATTTTTTACATCTAAACTGTCATTATAGCTATAGTTAAGGTATTGTAAGAAATATCGTGTTACCCCATGAAAAACACACCCTTTTTGTCCCCTTTGTAAAAAAAATATTTTCTTACAGCACTTTTTCAAAATTATTTCCTGTTTGCTGGAATTATGGGAAACACAACAACTAGACAGCCATTTTAAAGTCTAAAAACTCTTACAGAAGTCTTTGCAAGTAACAAGCTATCTGTGTCTCTCTGATTATGCAAATCTCCTAGTAACTCAGGCAAAGCAATTGTCCGCTTCAGCACATAGCACCTATTTTTTAAGATTCTTAAAAACTAATATAAATGTCCAATTTCACAAACCTGTGCATTAGCTGAGATGTGGTACACTTATAGAAGAAATTAAAGTCGCACAGCCTCTACTTATCTGTTCGTAGAGGCCACTATGAAATACCATACCTAGGTCTTTACCTTATTACCATGTATGCTTGAAGTAGTGCCACCCCCCATTATTTTTTTTTTTATATTTTAAATAATTATGTTACTGTAGATACAAGTCAAAAATGTATTTGTAATAAAATAACATTTTAAAATGTTACCATGGAGAATCAAGCCAAGAGAAACCTTGTCTGCTAAGGTATATTAAAAAAAAGACAATAGCAGGTGCTCAAGGGTTTAAGCTCAGAGTAAAGAATGAAGTATCCCATGCTTTATATATTTTGTGATGATGGCATTCGTGCAAACCTAAGCAAACTGTTATTTATTTTGTGACACAAAAATTGTTTTTTATTTCATTCTATGTTTTCTTCCACTTCCACTTCCACATCACAGACACGCTTCAAGAAGCGTTCCTAATTTTACCATTACCATTTTACCAGAGTTTAATTTAAACCATACCTTATTTATTTAAAATGCATAAAAGCTTGAAAGTACATAAAATACAGTCAGCACTCACACATCCAACCCTATAACATTTTTACTTTAGTGATGGTGTTTTAAAATAAGTAGGCTTCTATTTAGATGTACTGTAGTTGATTTTGATGGTACAGTAGTATATTTTCAACAGAAGTATTTTAATTAAGAATGATATGATTATGAAAATATAATTTGCCAAAAGAGACACCATATGGACTGTAATACAGTACATAATCTTAAATTCGGTACATATTGTAGCAGTATGTAAAATTCCCCATTAATGACCCAAAAGCAAAATTAAATCAAAATGTTACCCATGCACAGAACTGCATACAAAGTAAAAGGTAATGCAATTTAGCAAAAAAAACAAACAAAATAAACAATTACCAGAATTAATCCAAATCAGTATTCAAAATTGCAGAATATAGTGCTCGATAAAGCCCTAATAGTTAAGGTAAAACTGATGTGTATCTGGGTAACGGATATCCAAGTGCTGACTGTAGCACCAACTTTGCACCCATAAGCATTTTGCGAGCATGTAACAAACACACTAAATCTCACGGTAGTCCGGTTGAATGCGGGGCCCCTAAAGGGTGGGGGCCTAGGCTGCCGCTTTGCTCGCCTTCCTTAAGTCTGGCACTGACGCTGGAGTGCTCTTACTGTTGCCATTGTACGGATTATACCAAGCCAGCACTACCACTCTGAGCACCTGCAATGCCACAGCACCACCACCTGTTCCAGGACTGAGAGCACAACACTTGAGAACCTGGGACTCTGGATTATTGTTTATTACTTTATTGTCTGGGAACTGGGATGTTTGGAACTGCAGGCTCACAGTGCCATCCCCCAACCATTTAAATAAACCAAACTTCATTGTAAATACACCTGCTTTGTGGACATTCATTCATTCCAACGCCACTTACATCTTGACAATGACATACATCACAAACTAGATATACCATAAGGTTTGTAGCAGGGTGAAAGCCCTGAAAATGGCAATAGTTTATGGGAGGCTGGTTCTCAATACCTTGCTAAGCACACAAAATACTCTTGTGGAGAAATTTCATTCGGTTGAGGAAGGTATGTTAACTACAGAAGAACGGTTTTCAAAACAGAAAAAACAAAGAATGCAATGGACGTTTCACAGAAAGAGCTTCAGAGAGATAAGGAAAAAGCAATAGATTTAGAAAACCGTTCTCACTGTCAGACTAGACTAGAATGCACCACAATGTTTAAAACTATCGAATAAGCTCAGGCTTTCGTCAAGCACAATTTCAAAGTTAACCTTGAAACGGCAGTACTTTCGATTATGGAACATTGAAAATATGGTAAAAACATAAAAACTGCTAACGGTACTATACATAAATTGGATTTATTTATGTATTAATCATAAAGTTTAAATATATTAATTACATTTCATGTACTCACTAAAGTGCTGCACTAGTTTTAATCTAAAGATGCCTGAATACATTGTAAATAGTCTAAGTCTTTTGTTTCCATGTAACTATTAAGATCAACAGAACAGTTTTTTTTTTCCTATATCAATTTTAAATCAAATTCTGAGTTATGATACATTACTACCCTACTTTAAATTTTTAGAGGTTTATTTAATTATTAAAAAAAAAAAAAAACTAAACTGTTCCACTTAACCTTTCCAAAGTAAAACAAAGATCTGTGTTTACTGTGTCCCACAAGCTTTTGGCCATTTAACTCCAGGCTTGTACTCGTTGAGTTTCTTTTCTTGCTTACACTGGTTTGTATCCAGATCTTCATGATTTCCATTACATGAGAGTAGATGTTAAAACTTCATGCTGATTTGAACTCGTCTCTCGCCAAGATAAGCACCAACTAAGACGTAGCTTTACAGTAAACTAATGTGATCCATCTCCATCTCCATTTTCATTTCTTTCCATCTGTTGATGTAGAGATCTTTCTGCCTGGTGTTGATGGCTGAAGTGTAATGCTGTCTCCAGGGATCAGCTTATTTAGCTTCCCCAGCACATCAGCACACACAACGGCAGCGATGCTGGCTCCAGGGATCAACCCAGTGTGGTTTCCCCAGCACATCAGCATGACAACTGTCTGGAGTGAGCTACGTAGGGTACGTCTCTGGGGTCCTCAAGTGGGCACCTTCCATTCTCTGTGTTCTGTCGACTAGCCCATGACACCTTAAGAGAGCTCAACAATGATTCTGGCATCCCAGCATCACCCCCCTCCATCCCCCACTCAACTCAGCCCAGCTTACTTACCTGTAGATCAGTGTTGCTTTCTTTCTACTGTGCTTGAAATCCCCAGCCAGAATCTTTTTGTCTCAATCACAGCCAGCTGCTGCTCCTTTCTGCTGCTTCAGATAAGTTCTTCACTGTGCGACGCAATTCTTGGCTACTGAACCTGACATCTCTGAGAAATTGAGTTGTAGTGTGTGCCACAATTTCTCGACAACCCACCTCCACTGGGTAAACTCGGACTCTCCATCCTCGCTGTTCTGCTTCAGCAACTAGTTGAGCATACCGAAGTTTCTTCCTCTCATACGCCTCATCCACAGTATCTTCCCATGGCACTGTTAACACTACCAGATGAACAAGCCGTGCTGATCCAGACCACAAGACAATGTCTGGTCGAAAGTTAGTGGTGGCAATCTCAGGTGGAAAAATAAGCCATTTACCAACATCTGCCAGCAGCTTCCAGTCTCTAGCAGCTTCCAGTTGTCCTGGGTGAGGGTTGGTTTTAACATCTTTTCTTGGTGGTTGCTCTCCTGGACAGAGGAATATTGTTTTTTGTGTGTAATGCTTTGATGGAACCTGTGGCAACTTATTTGTCAGGTTACGCTTGTCTTCCAATGCTAAGGACAAACATTGTAGCACCTGGTCAAGGCGCCAAGTAAACTGTCCTTGGCTAAGACCCACCTTACATCCTGTCAAAATGTGCCTTAATGTTGCAGGTGATGAACACAAAGGACATGAGAGATCCTCACCCATCCAAAGGATTAGGTTCTGTGGCGATGGGAGAACATCATATGTTAATCTGATGAGGAAACTCATCTTGCTCTGTTCCATTGTCCATAGGTCTTTCCAGCCCATCTTCCATTGTTCCCAACTCTCCCATCTCATGAATTCTCCCTGCTCGGCCTTGGAAATGGCCTTTACAAACCTGATCATCTCCTCCTGCTTTTGCATCTCGTTGACTGCCAGCTTCCTCCATTGAGCTGGGGTTGCCTTGTGCCATGTAGGAGGAGCTGAACTGAGACCAAGACCCCCTCTTCCACGCTGAACTTGTCCCATAATATCACCAATTTGAAGGGTAGCCTTAGCATCTTGCATCGCTTTCTTTGCCACCCATTTTCTTCCAGTTTTCAACACACGTGCTACCTTCCTTACGCATGTGTCGCGTGAATCTACTAATGCCATTTCCAGTCAGACTTTGGCGCACTTAAACTCCTCGGTTAGAGCAGAGATTGGTAGCTGTAGTATTGCTTTACCATAAAGTCCCTCTCTCCTGAGGCAGCGTGGAACTCCCAACCATTTCCTGACGTATGAACTAATTAAAGCTTCCAGCTTCTCAACTGCTGTCAAGGAAACCTCGTACACTGTCAGTGACCACAGCAGTCTTTGCAGTAGGCCAAACTGAAAGCACCAGTGTTTCAGTTTCCCCGATAAAGCACTGCTGTCTATGCTCTTCAACCCTTCCACTGCTTGTTGTCTAACTTCTCTCACACAAACTGTGTCTTTTAGATCCCTGTAATACAATCTCCCAAGACTTTTCACTGGCTTCTCAGACACTGTTGGTATTGTCTCTGTATTTATGTAGAACATTTTATCTACTACTTTACCTTTAATTGTAGAGATGTTTCTTGATTTAGTGGGTTGAATTGAGTTCATGTCCATTCAGTGTTATTGATTAATTTGCCCAATAACTGATTAGTGCAGGCTACTGTTGTAGTCATTGTTGTCATGTCATCTATGTATGCTCGAATTGGTGGTAGTTGCATTCCAGAAGCCAAGCGCTCCCCTCCCACTACCCATTTTGATGTCCTAATAATTACGTCCATTGCCATGGTAAAAGCCTGTGGAGAAATTATACATCCTGCCATTATTCCAACTTGTAGGCATTGCCATGTAGTGCTGAATTCTGAAGTTGAAAAACTAAATTCTCCATAGTAGGCTTTCTCTAAATTTGTTATTGTCATCGGTACGCTGACAATAATACTCCAATTAAACATAATAAAATTCTTTCATCTCTATGAAGTTTAAACTGTGATATAGCATTACTCCAAGAATCACATTTGATTGATTTTGAAAACCTCAAACTGCGTTAAAGATGGATTTATTTTCCCCTTCAAATAATATTATGTATTTATTAACACGTTAATTATTAAAAGTGATATTCCTACAAGTTCAGTTTTTCACATCGTCATAGAGTGGGCTATCTTGTGGCACTGTTACAACATATAACAACTACAATAATAACAATAAAAAAAACAATTAAAAAATTATTTATTGAATCAATAACATTTTTTTGTTAGTCATTTTTTTACATTTGTACAGAAAGCCAACTGGAGCTATTTAGCTTAATTTAGTCAGTTTAATGTGTAGTACATTTTCTAGTGATTTTTGTAAAACACTAAACAAGCTGAATTTTGCAACCGAATAGGATCTAAACTCTCACAGTGGAATACAATCCCTTTGATTATTGCAGGAGATTATAACACAGTCATAGATTATCATCTTCATAGGTCTTTGTGGAGGAGTGGTTGCCTGACATCACAGACCAGGAAGAGGCAATACAAAAACAAAGAAGGGCTGGGCAAAAGTGAGGCTCAAACGGTGCTCAGCGCATTTATTAAATAATAAAACAAAAGATTTAAACAAAATAAAACACTTACAAACAAAAGGGCATGTTTTCCAAACAAACAAACCGTAACAAGTATTGTGTTGGTTAATACACCAGCAAGTCTAGCAATTGTTATTTCTGGTTCCCAAACTTAGACTCACATCTCACCTCTGACACTCTCCCCCTAATAAGCCTGGAGTGCATCTTTTATATTCTGTGGCTGGAGCCTTAATTACCTAATTTATACAATAATTACCTTAAAGCTTGATGAGAATACAATAATAATAATAATAATAATAATAATAATAATAATAATATACAAAAATAAATACCCAGGGGTGGGCACTTTGCCACATATGCACCCACACATGGCCTCAACGGCCACCTCCCCTACTGGCACACAATGGGAAAGGCAGTCAGCTCTCCTGCTGGCAGTGGCAAGGCTGACTTTGCACAGGCCAGTTCTTCCGACCAAGGGAATCTTGGGGCCATCCGGTTGCCTGTGGGGGTGGTCTCTGGACCTTGTGGGGCTTCGGCCACAGTATTTCCTGTGGCAAAGCAGGGCTGTCAGCAACCCCAGGCCAAGAGGATCCCGTGACCCCAGGCGAAGCAGTTCTGGCGACCCCAGGAGAAGCAGAGCCAGCGACCACAGGCAACGGCAGCAGTGGACCCTCGGGAAGTGAACTCAGCAGCGGACCCTCGGATGCGAACTCAGGAGGGGAGCCCCTGGCCATGGAGGCAGTAGCAGAAGCCTGACATGCCAGACATGCATGCTGACCGCAAAAGAAATCGCCCGATACGTTATCGTAAGTGCATATAGGCTGTCTCTGGAAATGTATGTAAGATTTAATAAATGTTAACTATTATCAGAGGAATATCTTCCCTTTACAAAACCTTTTTGTTCATTATGAATTAATGTGTCTATTACAGTTTGTAACCTGGTAGCCAGGTTCTAGTATCTAGCTTGGCACAATCTAGTAAGTCTTGTCTCGTTTAGGAATAAGTTATGGAGGCTAGACTCATGGAAGGTGGTAGTGTTTGTTGAGTAAGTGAAAAATCTAAAGTTTCTTTTAGTAGGGGAGAAAGAATATCCATATTGTGGGGGCGGGGGGGGGGGGGGGGGGAGCCTGTCTTATAATGTGTTTATTAGACGGGCTTCCCTTGTTAATGATGGTTTTTATAGTGTGACTTCTAATCTGTCGCATGTGTTCAGACAGTTGTTATAATTAGTCAAGGCAAGGCAACGCTGTTTTTATGGTGCAGTCACATATGTTTAACTTACACGGGAATAGTATCTAAACACCGGGTACATGGAAAATCCGGTAGTAGGATATTTAAAAATGTAGTTTTTATCTTACATGAGTAAAACATACTTTCTATACTATTCAAAATACATGGTATCTTTGCGCTGCGTGATTAACCAATTTTCAGATAATAAGGCATTGCTATCCAACCTGTCTTTGAGAAACACAACACCGACACCGATTCAAGTGGATTATGGAAACTGGTGATAACCAATCGAATTAGCAGATGATAAATTGTCAAAACACCAGTCGTATTTGAACTTACGATCTTGCAATATAGAAACAAGCTCCTGAGCCTTTCTTGGCTTTATCCTTAGATGCAATGAAAGCAATTGATCAAGTTGACTGGAAGTTCTTATTCTATACATTACGGCATATGACTTTTGGAGAGCAGTTTATTAAATGGATAAATATTTGATATGCTTAGCCTTGTGCTTCAAAGTACACAGTAACCCATGTCTCCAAGCCATCTTTCGGGGAACACGTCAAGTATGTCCCCTTTCTCCACTGCTGTTTAACGTCATAGAGCCTCTTGCAGCTACAATACACCAGTCAGCTGGTGTCCAGGGACTTGGCCAGTTTAGTCAGTTTAAGAAGATGCTCTATCCAGATGATGTCTTAGTTACAATTAAAATCCCAAAACCTGTTTACCACAGTTATTTTCTATTCTAGAAGAATATAGTGCTATTTCTGGATATCAAGTTAATTGGGCTAAATCAGAGGCAATTCCACTTTCTAAAAATTGCTTTCCATCAGAATATTCAGAATTTCCTTTTAAATGGCCATTTAGGTCATCAAATACTTGGGTATTAACATTCCTAGATTTGCTGAAAATAAGGTAAATAGTAACCTAAACCCCTTTAAGTAAAGTTAAAATCAAATTAGAACGCTGGAATAAACTTCCTCTGTGGGGCAGGATTGAGACCATCAAAATAGCTATCACGCCTCAGTTAGCATACATGCTTTCTCTTCACATTCAAAATTCTTATTTTAAGTCACTTAATAAACTGTTTTCTGATTGTATTTGGTCATTTAAAAAAAAAAAAGCTAAATTACAAATTGACACATTTTTTTAGAAGTTATAAAGATATTGGTATTAATTTACCTAACTGCTTAAAGTATTATTATACCTGTCAGATCAGACAACACTCACAGTGGTTATTACCTTCTTTAGCAGAAACATCATCAGTATTGAAATTAGAAGAAGAAATTGTAGCACCCTTTTCATTGAACGAGATTCTGATGCATGGTCCACCCTGTTTCCTGCATAAAATTCCTACCATCGTAAATAGTTAGAATATATATATTTTTTTAAATTAAAATTGGTAACCTTCTAAACTCTAAAATAAATTTATATTGGCATTCAGGGATTTAGAATAGTCCACTGTTTGTATACAATAAAAAAAAAAAAAAAAAAAAAACCTTTTCCAGAAAGCTTGTTCCCACCAAATTAAATTATTTTTATTCAATCAGTCAAATCAAAGTAAAATTGTTTCCAAATTACCCTTCCTTAATTAGAAATAGTACTGGGGCTGTTGACATGACATAACAAAACAAAATCTGAGTTTGAAACAGCTTTGGAAAAAAGATCGAAAGTAAGAAATGACTTATAAAAATTGGGAAGATATTTGTAATAATATCAAATTCCTACTACAAATACCAGATTAAGGTCAATACAATTTAAGATTCTTCATCGTGTCTATTATTCCCTTAAGAAAATGCACAGGTGTGGATTAATATCATCTGATATATGCTGGAAATGCAATTGCGAAACAGGATCTATTAGCCATATGTTTTGGGAATGTACTAAAATTCAACCCTTTTAGAAAAAGATAGTGCAGCATTTATCAAAAATTATGAATAGAGAAATCTCATCTTTTAAAATTGCAATATTGCGAGACACTACAGACACAACATATTTGCACATCCCTAAACATAAAAAAGCTTATTTCTTCTTTGTTAGTAGCCAAAAAAGAAATGTTATTATCATGGAAATATAATAGCTCCCCAATACTGAGCTTGTGGAAAAGCCTATTATTAGATCATATTAATTTGGAAAAGTCTCCTACTCCTTTAATAATAATATGGATGAATATAAAAACATTTGGCATAAAGCGTCGACTTACCTTACCTCCTCAGATTTGCTAGACTGAACACAAAGCCTATGGTAGGTACAGATTGCTGGTGTGTAGGTGTGTATGTGCTGTATAGTACATTTCAAACTGTATGTGCTGTATAGGTATGCAATGAATTTGTAACTTGTGCCTTTTTATTATTGTTATTACTGCTTTATTGTGAACTAATCTTTCATATGTTTTTCTTTAAAAACCCAATAAAAATTTAAATGAAAAAATAGAGGTTATTTGAAAAAAAAAAAAAGCAATATAAACTATTGTCATCAACCATCTTCAATACATTTAAAATAGTGATTCTTGCTAATATTGTAATGAACGTGTACAACAGAGCAGTTTCCTAATTAAAACATAAAGAAACATGTTATTTGTGAAATGTGTTTAAATGATTACATTTCCTTATTTCCACTGTTAGAAAAGTGTATGCTTGTTTACAATTTACCTAGGCTGTGCAACCCTCTCTGATGGCTTCAGCTTCCCAGTAACCATGTCCCTTCTGCGGCAGGACTTATAAAATCACTACATTAGCACATATCATTTATGTACAATGTAAATTTTGAGTGTGCATAGTAACAATTATGTTGATTGTAGAACAATTTATGTTCAGACTGGGAAAAAGGATGTGCTTCTTCCTGTCCATTTTTCATGTTTTTATAAAGAAAAAAGAGGGTTAAATCATACAGATACCTGTGCAAAACTGGTCTATGGTCTATGGTTAGTAGTAGTAGCTTTTCTGCTAAATGCTAAAGAATCAGCATTCTACAAGAGAAAGGACAAGCACCATGAACTACATAATTAGTCCCAACAGAAATCTACAGTAAAATGTACCTAAAATCTGCAAAGAGAAAAATGTATTTTCTGCAAAGAACTTGTCCAATTCTGCGACAATGACTTATCAATGAAAAATAGTGCTAATGAGTATTAATAAATAAGAAAAAGCAAGTCACAGTTAGTTAAGTAAGCAATAACCCTCAACAAGGTGTGCGGTAAGACATAGGCCTATCTTTTGCACACCTTCAACCACCCAGAATTGCAGTGAGATATGTCTTAAGTTATGTTTTATATGAGGTATAATTGCTTATTTACATGTTTTATACACAAGGAATGTAACAGATGTTTGCAATGTGATAAGTTTTTCTTTGGAAATTATGACAATTACTCTAGCAACATCAATAAAAAAGCTTTTATATGCAAAACATATATTATATATTATTAAAAATAAATAAATAAACATAACAATAACCACACAAATAACCATCTCTAAGACTGTGTGGTTGTTGCTCAAGTTTCCCCCCCATAACACCAAATTCATGGTCGTCGCCTCTACCATGTTCTCAAATATATATTTTTTTCTGTCTACTGTATTAGTGTCTTATTTATATATTACAACTGCATGGCTTTTGATGGGATAATTTGAATTAAGATGCAAGTACCTTGTTGAACTCTGGGTGCAGATAAAGGGCATGAAAAAACCTGCTGTCTGGAAGCTATGCACTCTGTGAGAGTTTTGTCTTCTTTATTTATTATTCCTTAGTGTTTGTGCTACAAGCATTCTCTGAGTGCTTTCATGACCTTCCCTGCTCCCTCACCATCACACATTGACACATCCAGCCTAAATTTGCGTCTTGCATCACCTCAGGAAACTTGCGGCTAATTTCATTATTTTGGAGAGAAAATGCAAATGAAGCCAGACAGCTGGTGCCTTCCTTGTGGCTAGGAGTGATGGAGGGGCCTGAGGCCTAGCTCATCAGTGGTTCTAATACCCTTCTGCTTAGACAGGCCCCGCCGGGGAGAGAGTAGGGAAGCTGCTCGAGCAGCAGGAACAGATGGTAAGAAAGGTAGAGAGAGGGGAAGGATGGCTCGTTGCAGTGAGTCAAGAGGAAGTTGTGATGTCAGTTACCTGGGTGGCGGGGTATGGAGGCTGCCGAGGAATCTTTCACCACCCCTCACTTTCTCGCCTGCTTAATTTGCAGGGATAGTGGCCTTGGAGTCAATCAAATGGACTTCCTGTCCATGCTGTGCAGTTCTGCTGCGCTGCTTTATTGACACCCTTTGTCAATAATAATTATGGCCATCACTCCAGGAACTTTGGTGTTTAACAGGGGTTATACACAAAACAAAAACCAGCTTAGCTGAGTGTTAAGTCCAGTTCAGTGACTGTATGAGATACAACTCTATTATTTCTATTATAGTATTCTATTGTGTTTCAATTTATTTTCAATGTCTTATCCCTCACATGCTATCTCAGTCCTTTTTCAGAAAGTTCAAAATCATTTAAAGCAACATGTATTCCAGTTTTACATTTCTGTTTAATGCTATAATAATCTTGAGATGATATATTTGTTATGTCCAATTGTCTTTAAGCAACTCAAAATATGCATTCAGTAAGCTGTTTTCCTGTATAAGATATTTTTCAATATAAAACAATTTGAAATATATGTTTTTAGTGGATTTGCATCTGTATAAATTAGTGTATATTACACTCAATTAGGTTTTTCATTATGTTTACAGAAATATCTTTAGAGTAAAAATTAAAAAAAATTAGTGAGACACAAAGTATACACTACAACATTGTGGTGGTCCTGAGAGGGTATTTAACCTTCAGTGCTGAAGTCCCAGCTATAAATTAATTATTGACCATACAGTAATTTGGCAGGTTAGCACTAGAACCGCCAAGGCAGTAATTTTGATGGTTTGACATTTTCAAATTTAAATTACTCTGCCTGTCTGAAAGTTATGCGGTTGTCTGTTTATAACTTTTCCTAAATACATGTATTAAATACCCTGACGACATTTTAAAGACAGTATCTCGACCACTGCAGGACCAAACATATGCCCTGGAGTGACCGGGGTATCCAACAGTGGTGCTTTGTCTCTATCAGGCGCTAGGCTCATCATCAAAAATTGCTTGCCTTGTTTTCATTCCTTAGGCCAGAGCACTTGAAAGGTTGCAGTGGCCCTTTTTATTAGTGGTATGAGCTCTGCCGACAGGGAAAGCTTCACAGCTGGAGACATATTGTCCAACTCCATGTCCTTAGACGGGAAGGCCAGTTCCTGTTCGCCTACCTCCTCAGAGAAAAAGGCTTTTAACCCCAATGATAATTATGGAAATTCCATAGTTTTACTATGATAGCCTTCTTGAATCAAAACCAGTGTTTTCTTAAATATCAAATAGGGTTTATATTAACCAATTCCATGTCTTTTGAAACAAAATTATGTATGAATTAGACAAACAATGAGTAAATAAGAGCGAGAGTATGTGAAAGTAAGTGAACTCCAGATTTTATCAGCTCAATTAAGGGGATAATTAGAATCAGGTGTTTAAATAATTAAGTAGATCTTCAGGGGTGATTTTGGGAGGCCCCACCCTATGTAAAGATCAGAAAGTTTGTGAGTTTGGTCTTCACCATACAGGTGTGTGGAAACATGTCATGCCACGACCAAAAGAAATCTCTGAGGACCTCAGAAAAACAGTTATTGATGCTCATCAGTCTAGAAAGGGTTACAAAACCATTTCTAAGGATTTGGGGCTCCACCAAGCCACTGCCAGACAGAGCTACAAATAGAGAAAGTTCAACAATACAGTCACTCTACCCAGGAGCAGTCATCCTACCAAAATCTCTCCAAGAACAAACCAGAAAATCATCAAGGAAGTCACAAAGAACCCCAAAGTAACATCCAAGGTTCTGCAGGCCACTCACGCTTTGGTAATGTGAGTGTTCATGACTCAACTATCAGAAAAAGACTGAACAAGAATGGTGTTCATGGAAGAATAGCCAGGAGGTAACCACTGTTTTCTAAAAAAAAACATGCCTTATTGTCTGAAGTTCGCCAAAGAGCACATAGATGATCCACAAGACTTCTGGAACAATGTTCTTTGGGCAGACAGGTCAAAAGGTAGAACTTTTTGGCTTCAATGAGAAACGTTATATTTGGCGAAAAACCTGAACCCCATCAAAATGGTGTAGCAAGGCATGAAGCGAGCTGTCCATGCAAGGAAGCCCTCAAATGTGACTGAGTTGAAGCAGTTCTGTAAGGAGGAATGGGCAAAATTTCTCAAAACCGGTGTGAGATACTGACCAACATTTACAGGAAACACTTAGTTGAAGTCATTGCTACTCAAGGGGGTGCCAACTGTTACTGAATCTAAAGGTTCATATACTTTTTCACACATTTGTATTGAATGTTGAATCAATTGTGGATAAATAAATGTTGAAAAAGTATCATGTTTTTGTGTAATTTGTTTAATCAGGTTATCTTTATCTATTATTAGGACTTAGATTGAGATCTAATAACATTTTAGGTTTGAAATATGTGAAAATCCTAAGGGATTCACAAACTTTTTCTTAGCACTGTACAGATAAAAGCAACAATTGTAATTCTCTGAACAAGGCTCTCTGTCAGGTTAGTCTTGCAGAATTATTTGTCAGCCCATGAACTCTGTAATCTAGTTAATGCTACTATCAAGCTTCCCGTGATCTGAAAAGGCTGGACTTGTCCACACTGCCCTCTGGCCAACTTCAGTTGGACTGTGACAAACAGAGAAAGTCTAAGCTGTAAATCTCTGCAGCCACATGGTCTCGGGAGTGGTGGGCCACCCAGCTGGGCCCCAATCTGATCGGGGAGGCCCATGCAGCCTACCAAGCCCTGTCACACGAGGCCACATTGGATTACGACCTTGTGAAGCACGCCATACTCCAGCGGCTCGAAATCACGGAGGAGACGCACCGCCGTCAGTTCAGGGAGTACCAACCCCACGTGGTGGCCCAACAGCTGGCGGACCAGCTGACCTGTTGGCTCTGCCTTGGAACTTGTATGGCAGAAGATGTCACCGACCTAATTACCATCGAGCAGTTCTTGCAGGGCCAGATGCCATCGCCCCACCATGCTGGACGACGCAGTCCGACTGGCTGAGGGCTACGCTATGAAGACTCGCTGCCCACTCCATTGCCACCTCCATCCACCAGACCAAGGACAGCAGGCCCAAGGCCGGGGCCCCTGCTCAGACCAGCACTCCCGGATCAACACCCCTCGTCACCCAAAGGTTGGCCTCGCGCCACAACAATGGAGGGCAAGGTCGAGCCCCAGCTGGGTAAGATAGGGTCCCCCTCCCTGCTGTCGGCAGCAGGACATGCAAGCTCCGTGGGCACCCTTTTCTCCGATGTTTGCGGTGCCATGAGGTCAGCCACGTCACTCTGCCCAGCGGCTATGGAGTGTGGTGCGGCCTCACACTTCTATTCACCAGCACCAGGTAAGTCCAGGGGTAATGATTGGGAATGGCCTTGTATTGTTAATGTAAGGGTTGGTGAAGTGAGCACCCACACATTGGTGGACTCAGGGTGTGATCATACTTCTAATGAAGACGCTTTCTTAGTGGGGATGCCCTGGTGAGATCACTTTTGGGGTTAGCTGGCTATTATCGCTGTTTTATCCAAGAGTATGCCACCATAGTCAACCCCCCTAAGGAGTTTATCCTCCTTACCGATGCCTCCCAGATTGGTCTGGGGGTGGGTCTGTCCCAACAAGTGGACTGAGTAGAACACTGTATTATTTCTATGAGCAACAAAATGTCTCCTAGGGAGATTAAACTACTCCATCATTGAAAAGGAGTGTTAAGCCATCAAATGGGCTACTCACGCTCTTCAATATTACTTACTGGGACAGTCTTTTTCTCTTGTCACTGATCCTGCTCCTTTTTAAGGAGGTTACACACTATGGAGAACAACAAAGCACAGATAAAAGTGGTACCTGGGTTGCAACCCTTCCACTATACAGTGAAACACTGCATGGGTAAGGAGTATCAAAATGCAGATTTTTTTCCAGCGAAGGGGGTCCATTGGGGGGCTTAAGAGTTGGCCGAGTGTTCCTTCGGCATCATTGTGGGGTTAGATATGTGACAAAGAGAGAATGAGTCTAAGCTGTAAATCTTCCTCCAGACCAGAAATCGCGCTGTGTAAGGTGGACAGCATGCTTCCCCACAGACTGGTATACTCAATGGTGTCTGGAAACCGGAAGTCGTCCATTTTGGCGGAAACATTTAGCACCATGTACGCAAAACAAATCCCTTGTGATAGGCTACGGGGCAAGCAGTGATTGGAGAGACGCTGGTGTCGGCTGATTGCAGGGAGGAGTTGGGTAGTACAAAGAGGACACTGCTACGTGAGTACTGGCCCTTATGCTGAGTTTTGATGATGCGATCAGAGCCTGCATTTGTTTGTTTTTTGTTTCTGTTACTGCAGAGGAGTAGGACGGAGAACAGAGCTGCAACCACGGTGCCAGCACAACCCCAACTCACTGTTTTCATTGTTTCGTGCATGGAGGATTGTGATACTGGAGTGTTTTTATTTGTTTTGATTGGGACTGCAACCCACCATGTTTGCTGGTATAGGTGTGACCTGCTTTTTGTTTAAATAAACCTTTTGTTTTGTGAAATTAAATAAACATGGAAGTTTTGGGGAATACACCCCCCACCCCACCCCCCACCACCACCAACCACATCCACATACACACATCCCCATTTATGATCAGACTCCTGTTTGCATTTAACACGCGTTAATTTTCATCAGAGTTTAAACTTAGCCATTAGTTATTTTAAGGAGCTGTCAGTTAACATATGGACATCAGGCCAGTGGGGCTGGATATGTTGGATGGGGAGGAAAAAATATAATCCAGAACTTCTAATAAAGGCAGAATCTGTTAAATGTGAAAAAGACACAGCAATTGCATTATAGCTCTTTGCCCCACTAAGGGGACAGGGGGGTCAGAGAAGGATAGCAGAGTGGATTAGTTGTTCTATTCGCTAGAGTGGCATCTGAGTACCTCAGGAGCTTCTTGATATATCAAGAAATGATGGAAAGACACAGTTCAATTTGTCCCACTTTCATAAAAGATAATTAACCTGTCAGTCTCAACACTTTAACAACTTCATTAAATTGGAACAGGAAGGGGTGCTGAGGGGGGACCTGCAAGTCTCTATACCAACAGAAACACTGCAAGCACCCCACCCCCACCCCCAATTGAACATGCAGTCCCAAATTAGGCAATCAAGTTTCCCTTGATATGAACAAGTCAATATGATTTACTTAACTCAAAAAGGAGAAGTATGCTTTGGTGGTGAATGCCTGAAAAGATCTCAGATAAAATAATACTGCATAGTCTTGGATTGGGGTGAAAAGGTTGCAGTTGGTGTCTAATCACAGAAAAGGTGTCAAGTTTTTTATTTTATTTTTATAAACTTAAGGATGTTTGAGCTACTTATTGTAGAAGGGCCACCATATAAAGAAACAGTTAATCCCCTGGACCTCACAGTTTCTATTAGCTCCTAAAAGTACATAGTAATACTAAAATAACTTTGAAATGTCTTCAAGGAAAGAGTTCTAAACAAAGCATTTGTCAACGTTTACTTGTACTATGTATTCTACCATTAAGTGTTATTGTTATGGATACCACTACTACAGCAATACAGGGCAAACATGGTACTGCTGGCTGCTGTAAAGTGGCCCTTTTAATGATGTAGGAGAATGCAGATATTGTCAATTATTGTATTCATTAAAAGGCTTTGTTGATACCAAATACTGCTGACACTACACACATATTAATACTTGCATGACTATGCTTAATATATCAATGCACTGGGTGCCAGTAAAATTCTGCATTTTATAACATGTTAATTGTTGTACTTGTTTTAATCTGGCTTTTAATATGTGTGGTAAGGTTATGAATGGTGGGTGAATAAAACAATGTCCAGAACAGGTGTCCCAGTTCAAAAACAGTCTGTATTTAAAGGTACACAAAAAGACCGTCCTTTTGCCAGCAATGGATTCGGGGGGGGGTATAAGGCAGAATTTCACTTCTCAAATTATACACAATAATCCACGCCCACGTCCATGCATGGACAAGTGCTCTGTCTCTCCCGTGGTG
Source organism: Polyodon spathula (assembly GCF_017654505.1). Taxonomy (NCBI): domain Eukaryota; kingdom Metazoa; phylum Chordata; class Actinopteri; order Acipenseriformes; family Polyodontidae; genus Polyodon; species Polyodon spathula. The sequence goes on from NC_054538.1 coordinate 43,256,545, forward strand.
CTTGCTGTGCTGTGCTGTGAGGTTGGTGCTCGCTGGCTACAGCTCTCTGGCTACTATTCCTCTGTAATACACAACAAAAACAAAAACAAACAGCACTCCAGCTTCATTAGTCATTCAGCATAATGGGCCGTGCTCATGTTGCTGCGTCCCCTTTGTACTACCAAACTCCTCCCTGTGATCAGCCCGGCGCCACAGTCTATCCAATAGCTGCATGCCCCGCAGCTGATCAAAATGGAGTTGTTCAGTGCACTTGCAGCTATGAGCTTCCTCCAAAATGTCCGACTTCTGGTTTACACCTACCGTCGAGTCTGCCCGTCTATGGGAAAGCGTACCAGCAACCTTACACAGAGTCCTTTCTGGTTACTCAACTCACATTTACTTCACTCCATTCCCATATAAAAAAAAAAAAAAAAACTACCTTTCCCAGTGCAGTGGGGCAATGTCCCTCCTTCCTGATGTGTATCTATCAGTGACTTGTTCATAACACTTTAAACCCACCTCCAACTACTGAGTGGCAGCATAATCCTACACTTCTATTGGATACTCTGTTTGCAAGATTTAAAAATAGATTACAATTAGAAGTTTTGTTCACAGGATTTAAAGCTATATTACAGTAGACAGTGATAATTTAAAACAGAACTGCAAATTTGCGGCAAAATGTAAAAAAAATGTCTACACACAAACCCAGAAGATTGTACCTGTGACCATAGGATTTTGCTGTGGAAGACAGCAAAGGAAATAAGATACAACTTGTGTGCAAGTACTGTCGAGTTACTACACATATTGTGACAGAAAAAAAAAAACACCTTAGCATTTTGTAAAGTAACCGAAAACATTAATTTCATACAGTATATAAATAACTCAAAATAAGCAACGAAAAATGAAATTAATTGAAAACCCCAAAAACAGAAGCTGTAGGTATACATAAAGTCTTTTTAAATTTCTTGGAATTGTCATATGTTAACCGTATAAATACATCATTCTTGCAAATCTTGGCGGCTTTTATTAGAAATGTCTGACAAAAAGCAGTGTTTTGGATTGACTGAAATCTAACTGACACAATATTTGGCTAACCAAATTGGCTTTAGAAACCAGAAACATTCTGTGAAGTAAAAAATGAATGGTGCCATAAAAAACTGGTGGTCTAGTCTTTATAGAATTCAAATCCAGCTTCATGTCAAAGTGAATTTAGTTTGGTGGTCTCATAGTCATCATCAACAACAAACCCAAAATATAACTGGCCCCTTTACAGGCAGTGTCCAAAAGAGAGGTCAAGGACTGGCTGGGGAAGTACAAATTGTGGATGAGGACTGCAGTCTTCTGCCTTCCATGAGTACAAAAATGTATATAAAAATGTTACTACAAACAGTTTAACTTTGTTTAACTCTGTGTTCCCTCACACCGTGCAGTTTTCCACTATAGTAAAAACAAAAACTAAATAAATGTCCAGTATTGCAGCCTGAGCAAGTAATGTATAACACTATGTAACACAATTTTTGTTCCTGGGTAGTAAGTGTTATTTCCTAATTGCTTATGCCTCAAAAGTATAGAAAATGGCTATTATTCCTCACAAACTTTGCTTTTGTGACCATGTGACGAAGTGCCCGCCCCTATGTATATTTTCTGTTATGTTGTGTGTTTAATGTTGGTGTATAGTCATTGGTACACTGGATATAAACGGGTCTGTGTAACACGAGTGTTTAAAATGTATATTTGTATTTAGGCACGAAGATTGCACAGCACTTCACGTGCAAGTAAAAAGTAGTAATATGTGAGCACGGGGAATTGCACTTTATTAATTCACGTGCAGTTGTACCGAGACTCCAACTGAATGATTGATTAGCAATTGAGTCTTGGTACAGCTGCATAAAAACAACATGTTTTCACCCACTCGCAGTTGGGTGTTCGGTGAGTGGAGAACGGGATTGGAGACAGAGGAAATAATAAGTATAATAATAATAATAATAATAATAATAACAACCTAAAGTATCTGCTCACCGTATTTTTGTTTAGTACTAGTCCGTTTTTGTTTGTCTTTTTATTTTGGCATAGAGTGCCGTGTCCTGTTGTTTTCTGTTTGTTAAAACCTTTTTATTTTCAATAAACCAGCTTAAGCAAGCGCGATCATCATTTCATCTGTTCTGTCTTTGTGTATTTCATTCCCCTTCCTGGTTCTGACACCGCCCACTTCGACCGTCTTTGTGACAGACCAGGACAGTGATATTTGAAATTTACCTATTTCCAATGAGAAAACGTTTTTTTCGTTCACATAAAGTCAGAAAAAAACAACATATGAATCCAAATTAACATGCATTTATGCTAAAGTAATACAAAAATGACTACAGAAGATTTAGAATCAAATAGTTTTTTGAGATTTATGACTATACTGTAAATCACTTTCACGAATCAGCCCCCAAACATACTCTCCCATCATGTTCTCGTTATACTGTCCTTGGTAGCGGCGTTCAAAGTCTAGTATATCCTGGTGGAAGCGCTCGCCTTGCTCCGCCGTGTACGCTCCCATGTTCTCCTTGAATTTATCAAGATGAGCATCAAGGATATGGACTTTGAGGGACATCCTACAGCCCTCTGTGCCATAGTTCTTCACCAGAGTCTCAACCAGTTCCACATAGTTTTCGGCCTTGTGATTGCCCAGGAAGCCCCGAACCACTGCGACAAAGCTGTTCCAAGCCGCTTTCTCCTTACTAGTGAGCTTCTTGTGGAATTCATTGCACTCCAGGATCTTCTTTATCTGTGGTCCGACGAAGACACCGGCTTTGACCTTTGCCTCAGACAGCTTAAGGAAGAAGTCTTGAAGGTACTTGAAGGCTGCCGACTCCTTATCTAGAGCTCTGACAAATTGTTTCATAAGGCCCAATTTGATGTGCAGTGGTGGCATCAACACCTTCCGGGGGTCTACCAGTGGCTCCCACTTGACGTTGTTCCTCCCCAGAGAACTCGGTCCGCTGTGGCCAGTCCCGCCTGTGGTAGTGCACCTTGGTGTCCCTGCTGTCCCAAAGGCAAAGATAGCTGGGAAACTTGGTAAAACCGCCTTAGAGACCCATCAGGAATGCCACCATTTTGAAGTCTCCTATGACCTCCCAGAAAAATGCAGATATGTATCCATTTAGGCAGCTGGAACTAAACTGAACTGGTGGGCTTATGGCCCCTGTATTTATACTACTATTTATATTACTGGAAAGTTCTAGAAAGTTGTAAAAGTTACTCCAAGTTTACTTAGCACTGAATCTATCTGGAATGTTCTGGAAAATAGGTAAATTTCAAAATATCACTGTCCTGGTCACAAAAGCAAAGTTTGTGGGGAATAATAACCATTTTCTATACTTTTGAGGCATAAGCAATTAGGAAATAATACTTACTACCCAGGAACCAAAAAAAAAAAAAAAATTTGTTACACAGTGTAATCAATGTATAAAGTATAATCAGCAATGGCAGTCTCCCCAGTTAGTATGTGAGAACATCGCCAATCAGGAGAGGGTTATTTCCTTTTACACTCAGAGCACCCTGAAGTGATTACTTATGTACTCTATGCAACTCAACATTATAAAATATAGTCTTGCATTTTGTCTCACTGGCAATGCCTATCTAATAGAACATGTGTGAACCAGGTTTACTGGAAAAAAGGAAAGCTTCTTCACCGTCGACTATTCTACTTTCTCATGAAAAAGTTTGAAGTTTGGTAAGTGCAATGCAAAGAGTTGTCAGTAAAATGGGATCAAAGGGGCATGCTGCTAAATTTATGCTAACTGAATATACAAATTCTATCATAGCTAATATACCTATACACAAAAAAAAGACATTGGTTAATTCAATGGATTGACAAAATAATTAATAGAAAGGGGCAAAAACTGTGACTTTGAGACAAACAATCTTGGTGGGTAAGCATCCTTACATTCAACATAATAACTTAATGTGATGTTTGTCTGAAATAAACTGCAGCTAATCGAGAGCATGGCTCCAAATAAGCCACTTGCTTTTTTTTTTTCTCTGTTCTGTTCCACCTTTCAAGTTTGTAGTGTTTTTAACTTAATAAACTTAAATAAATTATATATATATATATATATATATGTGTGTGGGTGTGTGTGTGTGTGTGTGTGTGTGTGTGTGTGTGTGTATATATATATATATATATATATATAATATATATATATATATATATATATATATATATATATATATATATATATATATATATTTTTCTTTTTTTTTTTTTCTTTCCCAGGGCCATTTTTATACTAAAAAAAAAAAAGCATTATATATTTTCCATACCCTATATATTTCTTATTGCAAAGCTACTCTGTTTTAAATAGAAGATATGCAGAAACAAATCCTCTCCAAGTAATCAATTACATAGGAACACTTATTAAGCACTAAGGGGAACATTGTTATCATCGGTATGCACATTTCACAGTAAGACATACAATGAAAATGAAACACTGAGCAATTAAATCACAACTTGTTAAATGATTGAGAATACAACTAAATGAATTTGTTATACAATAAACATTGCTGTTTTCTCAAGTCGATGGTAAAATGTCTAATAATATCCAGGAATATAACTAGCAAACCTCAGATTATTAAGAAAGTGCTTCACTTCCCACACATACTTGTACATTTTGTTTTCTGTGTACATAACTTAATAATACGTTCATAACAGTACCTGTTTATTTTGAGCGAATACAAGACTGATCACATAAGCTGGCTGCTCTGAAAAAACAAGCTACATGTAATGCTGAATTTCATTAGTTGACTGTGATGTAATGCTTGACTGCTGAGGTGTAAGACAATGGGAAGAGAACAGTATAAAGAGACAGAGAGTACAGGTTGAAAGGGAATGAAAAAAAAATTGTTCCAGAACGTAAATTAATTCATTTTGTTTCTGTTCCATGAAAAAAACAAAAGTTTATCGTTCCGGTTCCATTTCGAATCATTTTAGCATTGTTAAGTACTGCATCTTTTGCTAAATTAACTTTTATGCTGTATGGTGGGTCATTCAAAAAACGATTAATACCAGCTTGCAGACTTCAAAAGCTTGATATGCTGTATTGCGCTCCATCTTTACTCCTCACGGAACCGACATAAAGTACTCATTTATTGTAAAATGTTTCAGAAGCTGGTTTTGTAACAAGTGCTACTGTTAAAAACCTTTCAAACCTAATACAGTCGAACCCATTTACAACGTACCTGGGATATAACGTACACACTGATATAAAGTACCAGTATCATGGAACTGAATAAAATCGTATTAAATCCTGTTTAAATTCTCCTTTTAGTACGTACTCTGATAGTGCGTACCTCCTGTTATTATGCACGCACCGCAGTGGCACACAGTGTGGTCTGTGCTGCGCATATTGGTACTCATAGGCCAATCGGTCACAGATTTTTAAATATGGAAATTAGATGTCAAACCCTGATTTGTTAAACAAGGGTGTTCTTCAAGAATCAATTCTTGGCCCGTTATTGTTTGTATTATATATTAATAATATTGGTGATAACATTAAACACTGTAAGAACCATCTCTATGCCGATGATATCATTCTATATTCATGAAATTTGTCCTTAACCTTGGCAGTTAGTAATTTACAATCTGATTTTGACTCCATTCAAAAAGCTTTAATTCATTTAAAGCTTCTTTTAAATTCCAGTAAGACTAAAGCTATGGTGTTCTCTGCTGCAAGGAAAACTGCTCCCGTGACTAACTTTAGATCACAAGGACATTGAGTTTGTTGATAATTACAGTTATTTGGGTATCTGGTTGGATAGGAATCTGGATTTTAGGGCTCATATTGAACATCTTGCAAAAAAATTGAAATTTATATTGGGTTTTTTGTACAGACTAAAATCTTGTTTCTCTATGGAAACAAAAAAGAGACTTATTGCTTGTATGTTTTTGCCGCAAATTGACTTTAGTGCATCACCATCAACTTTAGGTAAACTGGACTTGCTATATCATGCAGCATTGAGGTACATTACAAATACAAGTTTTAATACTCATCACTGTATATTATACGATTGGTAGGCTGGACTTCTTTGTCGCTGCGCAGGTTGAAGCACTGGTATATTCTGGTATATAAGGCTATTCAATGTAAATTACCCTCTTATTTAAATGACTACCTTATAGCTTCCCATAATAACCATAGCCTCAGATCTCATTCTTTTTTTTTGCATTTTAAAATCCCAAATGTGTGTACTGAGGCTGGTAAAGGATCCTTTGCTTATTATGCCCCATGGTCCTGGAATGAGCTCCAGTCCAAACTAAAGTTGCAGACCCAGATATCTTTATTGCAATTTAAGAGTAAACTCAATGATTTTGTGACTGAGAGTTGTAGTTGTTTTAGATAGTTGATTACTTTTGTGTATTTTGATTATTGTTTTCAATGCGATTTGCCTGTGTCTTAATTGTATTTTATTGTGTATCTGTTCTTGTTGTCCTATTGACGTGCTGCAACCTGCTTGGCTAGGTAATGTATGTGTACATTAATCCATTAGTACTGTACTAGGTTTTGGTTTTTGTGCTGATTTAGTGGGTATGTGCATGTATCTGGTTATTACATACCTCGGTGTGGCAAAGTGGTGAAAACGTGCAGGCGAGTGCAGTGCAGAGCGGATTAATCACACAGACAAATGATTTACAGGTGCAAGGGTGTTTATTAATGATTATAATGTCCAGAGCCTTATGGCAAAACCTGCAAATAATAATAATGATGGAAGTGGTACAGCGGCGTGTATCACTCCTGTTTGTAATCCCACAGGTTTGACCAGCATCCAAAAAGTCCCGTCTTTTCTCACCCACACAAAACACAAACACAGACACCGTTGCAACAGTACGTGAATTAAGTGCTCGTGGTGTAAAGACATTTTCAAAGTGAAAAGTGAATGTTGATGTCCGGGTTTAACGCTGGCCTGCAGCTACAGCTCCGGATCGTGCAAGTACTCTTAAAGACAAACAACACAAACAAACAGTGTTACAAGACAAACGAACACTTAGAACACTCATGGTTTATCCACAAATTATGGGCTCTTTCTAGGTTGCTGCTAACCATCTACAACGGAACAGATCACTGAAGTTACGTCCCACTATTTATACCCTTGTCAATGACCCCTAGGTTAACGAGCACATCCGCTCCTCCAATCCTCAGATGCCACGTCATCTACCGTCCGGGTCAGTGAGCTTGGGTGCCGTAGCTCCGCCCCTTCCTAAATGGCCGACTTCCACCTACCCTACGGAATAAATTGTCTTGTCATTTGCTTAAGGTTACTCTGTTCCTTCTTTCTAGTGCCCTCACAGGTCGGAAAGGAGATCTAACACCAAGTGTCATTCAATCTCTGTCACATTCGGTTATAACATACTGTTTTTATGGTCCCAAGACAGTATGTTTTATCAGAGTTTCACATGCATCCATCTTTAAGTATGTATTGTAGATTAGTTGAATCAGAATTTGATGTGGTTACTAAACATAAACATGAATGTAAATTACATTCTAATTTATCTAGAGATGAGCAACTTGCTGTAAAAAAAAAAAAAAAAACTAATAAAAAAACAAGACATCATCATTAAACCTGCGGATAGAGGAGGGGTAATAGTAATTCAAAGTACTGATTATTATAACATTAAGAGACAATTAAATTATAGCACCTTTGACAGAGCCCTAAGAAATAATCCTGAAAAAACAATTTAAATGTGATACACAGTTTTACAACAGACAGTGGATTCTGGTTGAATTACTAAACACAAATTATTCTGACCAATATCTAACCTATTTGCCTTCTGTTTTATACTTTACCTAAGATTAAAAAAAATAAGGAATTTCCTCCTTGCATACCAATCGTTTCAGGAATTGGACCTATAAATGAACCTTTATCTATGTTGATTTTTGTTTTATTTTTTTTATTTACTAACAATTTCTTATGTCTTATTGAAGACATACATTTATTCTTTTTTGTTTGATGGTATTTATTACCAAAAAATTAATGGAGCTGCTATGGCATCTTCGTTTGCTTCAAATTATGCCCATTTATTTGTTGGTAAATCTGAATTTGATGTAATTTACAATATGACACACAATGGTTATCAAGAACATTTATATTTATGGAAAAGATACATTGATCATGTATTTATGATTTGGATGGGTCCTGAAATATATTTTGTTTTGATACCCTCTCTTAAATTCAAAGCTTCATTGTCCAAAAAAGATTTACATTTTTTGGCTGTGACAATATATGAGGTTGGTAAAAATGGAAGTACTTTGTATCGTAAGGAAACAAATTGTAATTATTTGCTTTTGGCAACTGATCAATTTCTTAGACTATGTAGGATATGCCAAACAGATGACACAATTTTTCACAATTTTTTAAGAACAAGCAAACTTTGTCTACACGTTTTTTTGAAAGAAGATACTCCAAAAAATGGGTTGATGGGTAATTTAATCTATGAATAGGTATGACCTTTTACAAACAAGTAAAATATCAACCAATTTGAAGCAACAATTAGTATCTTACTTTCTATTCTTCTTGTTCTACAAAACTAACAAAAATGATTTTAAAATATTGGCATATCATATCTACTGACTAGGGTTTGAGTTCGGCCTTTTCTAAACCACCTTGTTTTGTCTTTGAACGGCAACAATTGACAAGATATTGTAACGGCGCGTGCCGCCCAATTTCCCTAGCAGGGACTTTCCAAGATCTCTGGGCTGGGGAGTTTCCCACTGGCATCTGCCTGTACTTTCCCTCACCAACTATCAGGCAGGGTATTTCCAGCCATGTGAAGATTGGCTGGGACGGGCACTGCCTCCCTCCAGCTCCCCTATAAAAGGGGCTGTGAGCAGGACCTCGGGGTTAGCCTGGAGAAGAATCTGGATTGTTTAAACTGGTTATTTTGTTTTATTTATTTGTGTGAGAATAAACCAAGTGTTTACTTTAAGCAACTCTGTTTTGTGTCCTTCTTGACATCGCTACAATATGTTAGTTCATTTTTCAAATAGAAGACATTCAAATATTCTAAGACCCTAAAATATATAGCAAATGTTACTCATGTGCTCAATGCAGCGTAACACTAGTAACTAAAGTCTTTACTCATTCCACAGACAAAAAGTTTAAAGTAAAAGGTTTTATCACTTGTAAAATGTATAACTTAATCTACATAATACAATGCCCATTTGGACTTGCTTACATAAGAAAAACATCACGACAGGTAAAACAGAGAATTAGCAAACATAAAAGCAGGATACAGCGAAAATATATTCTTTATCTGGTTACAGCACATTTTGATACTTAAAATCATGTTGGTTCTTTAAAATACCAAGGGATAGAACATTTACTTCAAAGAGCGACATATGAATTTCTAAATTAGATACACTAAAGCCAAAAGGTCTGAATGATTAACTTGACTTAAAAATCTTTTTGTAACATCTTAATACACCTGTTTTGGTATTTTGTGATAATGACATTATGAGAAAAACACGGTTTCCCAAATTAAATCAGTATCCAAAGTCAGTGTTCAGAATTGCAGAATATAGTGCTCGATAAGGCCCTAATGTCACAGCTCACTTGCAAATGAAAATGCACAAAAACAACTAAAGATCACAGATTTAAAAAAGTACATCACAGTATCTAGTACTGTTTAATGATTAACTGTTACATTACCCTAGCTTATCTCATCGCTTTGTTTTGGCTGCATTTTCGTCAGGTGAAACTGGAGGAAGCGCTGTGTAACTGGACAGATTGATTTGGCATGCAAAGAGAAAAAAACAAAAATATGGGCTGTGAGTGACGAATATTCAAATCAATTGTAACACTGAAGAGACAGGCTTTGTGTCAGAGAACTGGTGATGGAATCAGAAATCACATGTAACAGGTAAGTGCATTAATTTGTTATTCTTAATACAAGGGCGGTAAAACGCAACTGACATGCATCTGAGTAACAGATATCTGAGTGCTGACTGTAGCCCTAACTTTATCCCTAAGGTAGCTAATCAATATGAATTATGATTGAAACACTAAATAGATATTCACCATACCTCTATTCAAATTGTATTTGATAGGCAAGCAAAGGGACACGTTTCTATTGGAAGATCTGTGTTAATACATTTCTATTGTCCCAACGCAACCCATTACAGGGCATTTGCCCTGGGTGCCACTTAAATTTTCTGCGGATAAAGCCAGCACCTAGCATGCTTGAGGTACCTAAGGTTTGTAGTATTTAAATACCTTCTTAAATGGAATTATTAATATAAAGCTTGCAAGGTTTTCAAGCGGGAGATCTATAGTATTATTAATAGAAGTGCCTAGTTCATTCATTGGTCAATCTACAAGCCAATTACCGCATAGTTCCCATCAACCTATATGTACTGTATATAAACCTACTTTGCAAACTCAGCCCTGCCGTGCTTTTGAATTACCACATCCTCCCCAGTCACCACCACCACCACCTCACTCCCAGCCTCGTCCGGAGCGGGGGAGTATACTATGCTCCTCTGCCTATATTTTTCTTCACCAGGATGTATTATTTTATTGTTTGTTATGGCCGCAGTGCCCTGCCCCTGTGCACAGTTTGTGTTATACGTTGTATATTGTGTTGTGTTTGGTGTATATATGTTGGTGTATGGGGTATAAATTGGGCTATGTAGCACAAGTGTTTTAAAAATGTATATTTGTATTTAGGCACAGGATTGCACAATCACTTCACATGCAGATAAAATGCGTATTAAGATATGGGCATGGGGTTGCACAAATGAGTTCATGTGCTGGAATTTGAAGTGAATGATTAATTAGTAATTGAATCCCGGCACGGCTATGTATATATAGATGCACTTACTCGGGGTTGGGTGTTCGGTGAGCAGAGAATGGGAGAGAAAGTAGGGAGTAAACTTTAAAATAGAAAATGACAGTCGCTACTTGTTTGGGTTTGTCTCACTGTGTTTGTTTAGTGCTGTTTGTTTTGTGTGTCAGTGTTTGTGTTCATTTAAACCTTTTATTTAGTTCCTTTATTAAAATGTGTAAGCAGCACATTCACATTTCTCTCACAGTGTTGTGTGTTTCTTCTAGGTCTAATGTCACCGCACAAGCCAGCTCGTCACATTTGTTTTTTAGCAAGCGTCACTGGGATGCGGCGAAAGATGAGGCTGTGCAACAACAATTTTTACTCTACTTATTTTTCTTCAACCATTGTTCGGGTTCAATGTTTTTGGAAATCTGTAAGATATAATATTATAAAAAAGGTGGTTAATTAAAGCAAGATTGTCCTGACTGAAAAACCACAAAAAATATGACTTTGCTAGTGAATCACATCAAATTTTGATAGTGCCGGTAAATAAACACAGTTTTGTTGCCAGGTACTGCAGTCAGTCTTGCACATACACACCTGCCTGTAAGGATTTTTTTTTCAAGGAAGAAGAGTTCATTGTCTGGGTAAAAGGCACCGAACTGCGATGACCAGTTAGATACAGTCGTGTGCGTTTCTGTGACCACGTAGGCCGCTAGGGCCCGGTGAGATCCCTAAAGGTACCTGCCGTGACAGGATGAATATTCAAACGTTTCTAAACCTTTTGGTGAAGGTGAAGGGGGCTTGTTGAAGACATCTCTGCGAGCAGATGGACCCCAGAAACCATCTGCTTATGAAGCAACTAAATGTTCAATGATGCATTGCAAAATGATTTAGCTCTCAAGGAGCCTGAAAGTAGTTAGTAATGATGGCATCTGTACTGAGAGCAAACAGTCTCTTTTAGATATGATCTATCACTTCCATAAACTGCAATGAGACCATTTCTTCCTTAAAGAGGCAGCAGTCCCTTTTGTGTGCTAACTGTCAATCGAGTTGAAAAGAAAGCTCTGTGTAACACTCCAACTGAATTCCCATTTATTTGCATCTTCAAAGCTATCTTTCACCCCCACACTTATATCCCTTCATTAAATGTTTGTCATGTCATCATGCTTATTTGGCTTTATTGACCACAATTGTGTAATAGCTCAAAAGGAAAAACTAACTGAGTTTTTGAATATTGTACTTTGTAAATGCTATCCATTATTAGAAGTAGATTTCTGCAGAGAAAATGTATTCATAAGTTGTCAACATCAGTAGTCTTTTAAATATTTTGTGATGAAAATATCTTTAGTTATGTACACTTGTTGCTGATAAAACAACCATGCTAGTACCTTGAAATATTAACACATTTTGTTATTCTTTCAAAAAGCTGCACTGTAATCTGTTTGATCAAATGCAATTTAGACCTGCAATAGGGTTTGGAGATTATGCAGCCAGAAAGACAGCAACTATTTGCATTTTATAGTGTTTGTTCAATGATGCATTGCTGTAATACTTGGCTTCAGTCTCCAGAACCAGTTACTAACAATGGCATCTATACTCTGTAACAACAGCTGCTTTTTGTTTTTAACACAATGGAAACCTGCTTTCTGGCTTTTCTTTTCTTTTTTTTTCATATGAGGCTTGAAAATGGCCATTCTATCCCATTCTATTTGTTTTGTGTTGGGTATCACCAGGAGAGCATTGGAACACATACAGCATATCTTTCATAAATTCAAAAATAAATACAATTGTTGCTTAATTAAACTGAATTCGTATTTGGACTCAATATGAATTATGATTCAAACACTAATTTAAAAAAAAGTTTATATATATATATATATATATATATATATATATATATATATATATATATATATATGTGATGACATTTAAGAAGAGAAAACAAAATGGTAACTTCAGAAAGGATTCATGCACAATTAACTGAAATATGAATGATTTATTAGACCATGTTCATGAAAGTTGAAGTTTATTCCTGTGTTTCAATATTTAAACACATTCAAATATAAATAGTTTTTTTTTGGTATTTTTTATGAATAGGGCCCACCATTTCATCTTGGCCCATACCTCATCCATTGTATTATTCACAACTCAGGAGCCACTTCTCTATGCTGGCTGCATGACAAATGAATAAACAAACAACTGAATGACTGCCAGCAGGCAGGACAGGTGGTACAACAGCCACCCTTTCCAAAAGAATTAGACTTCCTTAGCCTCTAACACATTGTAAATACAAAAACAGCCAGCATGAAAAAGAGAGAGAGAGAGAAAGGGGAGGGGAGGGGAGGCCATAGTTACCAATTCAGGCATGAGGCCAGCATCCACACCTCACAGAGGAGAATTTTACAATGGTGAAATAACATGACACAATGTTTGTTATGATCGGTCACTGGTCTTGTAAGACAGTTAATCAGATAAAGATGATCAACTCTTCATATCTATTATCATTATTACATGTATTACACTATGTAACACAATTTTTGTTCCTGGGTAGTAAGTGTTATTTCCTAATTCCTCAAAAGTATAGAAAATGGCTATTATTCCCCACAAACTTTGCTTTTGTGACCAGGACAGTGATATTTCAAAATATCACTATTTCCAATGGGAAAATGGGCAAATGTGTGTCTTTTCGTTAACATAAAGTCAGAAAAAAACAACATGTATTTACAGTATAATTGTAAATCTCTAAAAACTACTCACTTCTAAATCTTTTGTAGTCATCTTTGTATTACTTTAGTATAAATACATGTTCATTTGGATTCAAATGTTGTTTTTTTCTGACTTTATGTGAACGAAAAGACACACATTTGCCCATTTTCCCATTGGAAATAGTGATATTTTGAAATATCACTGTCCTGGTCACAAAAGCAAAGTTTGTGGGGAATAATAGCCATTTTCTATACTTTTGAGGCATAAGCAATTAGGAAATAACACTTACTACCCAGGAACAAATTTTTATTTTTTTTTGTTACACAGTGTTATCATGACAAAACACCAGGCTACCGCAAAAATGATTCTGTTTTTAAACATTAAACATTTTTGTTAGACTGAGGTTTTAAATAAAATAATTTTTACAATGCATTTTCCTTTATTTCGGCACTAACATTTAAATGTGTGTGTGTGTGTGTGTGTGTGTGTGTGTGTGTGTGTGTGTGTGTGTGTGTTAAAATGTCACAATAAAGCATGGTTGGTGCAACAGATTTAATCTGTTCTGTTGTGATAGCAGCTTGAAGAAACAATCACAACAACAACTCATAACATCTTCACAGTTGATTGCAGCTAAATCATTTTAGCTTTAGGTGTCAAGTATAATCAGGGTAAGAATGATGTGTGCAGCAACCAAACATGACATAATCTCATGGTGTAATGTAAAAACATATAAGCAATAGAGTTAGCCATATTGCCATAACTAAGCAACTTCTGCAACCAGCACCACACTTATTGCTAGTCTATTAAAAAGTAATTTAAAAATACAAGCCTTTAATAGTTACAAAAAAAAAATTAAACAAGGTACAAATGGTTTTAATTTTAAGGCTACCTTTTAATGTCACTGAAAACATATTTAGACATGTGTACAAAATTGGAGCCAAGTTATTATTTTTTTTTTTTCTTCATTTGCATTCCAGAGAGTTTAGAATTATTTAAAATGTTCTTAAACATTTTGAAAACACATAAAAAGATTGCTAATGCAAGTGTTGTAAACACATGCCAGGATTCCTTTACGACCCTACTTTTGACTGGCTTATAAACTTGAGATGCATTTGCATTATGTTGGGTAGTACTCCTCTTTAACAAGCATCTGGATTTCTATTACATGGCTCCCTGTGACAAATCTGCCTGCAATGCTTTTGTCCTTGTACACTTTACCCTGTTTATGTTACCTTCAGAAAAAAAGCTGATCATTGGTTGCAAAAGTAAAGTGTTTGAGAATGAAAGGAGCTAGGGGCTATACTCAAGGGCACATTTGTATAAAACTAATGACAGGATGTAAATGGTCAAATTTCCTATTTGAAGAAAGAGGTATACACACTTGCACACAGTTATGTTGATGGAGTGCAGAATCTCATTACAGATCTAATACAATAACTGCCATGTCGATCCTGAGGGGGATGCAGAAACAAGATTAGCCTTATTACTTTATTATGCAGCTCGCGGCACGACTAAGAGTGGACAATTGCATTAGAGCAGTGATGAGATCAAGGAGGCGAATGCTCCGTTGAAATTATTTAATTGATTCAGTGCAAAATTAGCAGGGACAGATTCCATATAACTATAACTGTTTGGTAAATTCATACTTTTAACCGCATTGTTGTCAAATATCTTGACTTTTTATACGTCACAAAGACACCCATTAGTGTGAATAGATGGCCCTAGCATTTTCCTTTTGAAACAGGGCTTAAAATCCAGCTCTGGTCTTTCCTTTTTGATTTACAAATAAACTTTACAGTCTGGTTACTTTCTTGGCATCACCTTTGAAAAAAGTGTTTGTAATTCTGTCCTCTCTTTTTTCAGAGCAGATCCTTTTTATTCTTAAATCCAACCCAATCAGGGCTGCTGCGTGTGGCAATGATGTGCAGATGACATAAGGTATGAAGTTATTGTATTTTGTAAAAAATATTATGGCCGAGGGGTCTACTGGCTATAAATTACCTTATTTACTCCTCAACCACATTCGGCACAGGTTTTATCAGATGCGTGTTCAACAGCCAGTTTTTCAAAAAGTACTCACTGTTGACCATGCATTCTCACGATTGTCTCTGGATGGGGCATTTTAACCCCATCCAGGCTGTAAACCATAATAATAAACTGTGTGTTTTATACAAATTAAACAATACATTTGAAATAATAATACAACAAATGTCACGGGTGGGGTGACCAGTGGTAAGTATACAATTAGTAAGTACCGACTACACCACTTGTGTTTGAAAAGGGCAAGGAACTTTGTGATTAAATGATAATAACCTTCCCTAAACAGGTTCTTTTGATTCCCGGGGATCTGACACACACACTCAGGAAAACCAAGTAGGTTAAAGCAAGTTTTATTGTTTCTCCACAGGGTAAAGTATTTAAAAAACAAACAAACAAACAAATACACAACACTGCAAAAATTAAAACCTGGGTATTCCCTCCTGTGGGTAGAATCTTCCTTCTCTGCCACTCGGCCCATGGGAAGTTGGACACTGGGTAGTCCGGGTCCTCCACGCCTGGGGTGCTCCTCCTTCACCTCGGGGCTCCATCTGTATGGGGGCAATTTGAGCCTCATGCTCTCCAGGAAGTCTAGAGAGAACATCTGTGTTGTTGTTTACAATTCCTGGTCGATACTTGATAGAAAAAGTAAAGTTAGCCAATTGTGCCACCAATCGCTGTTGTGTTGTGCCCAACCATGCCATATCCAAATGTACTAAATGATTATTATCCATAAACACCATAAATTCTGCCCCCCACAAATCTCAAATAATCCAAAAACTCTAATTTAAAGGAACTATAATTCTTGTCGTTCTTCTCAGCAGGATGTAGACTCCAACTAGCATACGCAATCACTCTTTCTTGTCTGTCTTGTACCTGTGCCAGTACAGCTCCTAAGCCGGAAAGGCATCGTAAAATCAGCGTAAGCTAGAATAGGGGCATTTATTAGCCTCTTCGAAGGCGGTCTGATACTTTGAAGTCAATTCTACGATGGCTGTCTTCTTCCCAAAGGCGGCTGTTCCACTCAGCAGCGCATGTAGTGGCCCGGCTTTCTTAGCAAATGCTGGAATGAAATGCCGGTAATAGCCAATAAACCCAAGAAATGAATGTACCTGTCATACGGTGGAAGGTGGAGGCCAATCCTGGACAACAGTGGCTACGACTCGTCGGTAGCTACTCCCACTCGGCTTAATTGGTGTCCCAAGTACCGGACTTCTCTTTGGAACAACTTGCATTTTTTGGCTTGCAGCTTCTGAAATACTTGTTCTAAATGGAGGAGGTGAGCTTCAAAAGTAGGTGAGTAAACAATCACATTATCAAGGTAAATTAATAATGAGTCATTTACCAGTCCTCCCAAGCAGCGTTGCATCAACCTTTGAAAAGTGGCGGTTGTGTTACATAGTCCAAACGGCATCCGGTCGAACTCGTACAAGTGAATGCAGTCTTCTTCCGGTCCCTGGGGCCCACTTCTACCTGCCAGTATCCACTGGCTAGATTCTAGGGTAGAGTACCATTCAGCCTTGGTAAGGTTTGTCAGGGATTCTTCGATCCGTAGGAGTGGGTAGGCATCTTTATAGGTCAGGGCATTCGCCTTCCAGTAGTCCACACAAAACCTCCAAGAACCATCTTTCTTCTTCACCAGTACTGCAGGAGCTGCCCATAGACTGCTACTCTCTCTGACCACTCCGTGATCGATCATCGTCTGTAGGAGCATCCTCAATTCCTGGTACAAGCTCGTGGGATTGATCTATACCGTTCCCGGGAAGGAGGGGCCCTCCCGGTAGGGATATTGTGGAAGACAGCATCAGTCCGCCCAAAGTCATCTTCGTGTATTGCGAAAACCTTCTTCCAGCATTGAGTTAGGTCCTCCAGCCTTTTCTGTTGGGCCGGCATAAGGCCATCTCCCTGAAGGGCCAGGTTTGATTCCTCCTCAGCCGCAGAAGAGTGTATGGGGCAAACATCCACTTCTACCACACTGGGTTGTAGATACTGTAATAAAAGATCACCATCACAATGAACATTCACAAGATCAATTTTAAATACAGTGGCCAGAGGGCGGTGCTGTGGAACTTCAATGGGGTAGGGGTTAACGTTGCGAACTCACAACGGTAACCTTCCCTTTCTTGCCCAAGCCAAGGTATGTACCACTTGCCAATCCGCATCACCTTCCACTGCTTCCACCATAGCACAATACGGGCCGGGTGTTCGATCACTTATGTCCATACCACCACCTCACTCTATGGGGGTTAGACGGGCCATCCCCACTTTCCCATTGGGGGCCACTTCTCGCTCCACTCACCTTCAAACAGCAAACACCTTATTCCACTCAGCCCTTGCTTTCGTCGACATAGCTGACCCGAAACATCTCACTCTGGGGCTCCTCCACATAGCTCTCCCCAGCAGTGGCTGATTATGTTCATCCCCAGGATCCCCTTCTCTGAGCTCATGTTACTGTCCTCCATGATAATTACCCCTCGATCTGGAACCTTCACTTCTCCAATAACGAAATCCAAGTGTACCCTATATAAGGGATATGCAGCCCATTAGCAGTGCGTAGCTTCAGCCATGAGATGTCAGTAGTCCCCCTCATTGATTCCTGGCCCAGCCATCTCTGAAAGAAATTTCTATTAAACAATGTAACTTGCGAACCCGTATCCAACAAACACGGTATCTTCACCCCACGAATCTGTACCTCCACCCCTGGACAATCTCCAAATAACATGGGCTGTTCAATTGACCTCCCTGCCTGGTAAATTCTCTCATCTACTTGCCCTATTGTAGCTGGGCATCTTAGTTTAAAGAGCTATGATGACGCTGTTGTAAGTAGTTCCGTCTAAGGTGAGGAGACCACCTCTGTCCGCAATAAGATTGCCCTGGCTGGAGCCATGACGCTGTCAGCACATATGCTGACATCATTGCCACTGCCAGGATTGCCCCAGCTGGAGGAACCATCATAGGTGCTGTCAGCATTGGCACTGCCAGCGTTGCCACGGGTAGCCTTTCTGTTGCTAGGACTGCCCCAGCTAAAGAAACCAGCCTGTAAGCTGTCAGCATTTCCGCTGACAGCATTGCAACTGCCAGCATTATCACTGACAACATTGCGGCCCATTGATGTCTCCGTGCTTGGACAAGGACTATAGGCAAAACTTTTAGGCTTTTAAGGCAATGTGTGCTACGCACAAGAGGGGGAGATATACAGGGTTGCCAGATCTCTGCTGGGTTTATAGCCAAAAGTCACTTCAAAAATAGCCCAATTATTTGTTTTAACTGAAAGCAAACATTATTATTATTATTATTATTATTATTATTATTATTATTATTATAATAATAATAATAATAATAATAATAATAATAATAATAATAATAAACTTTATTTTGTATAGCGCCCTTAAAAGCAGTAATTGCAGAGCGCTTCGCAATTAATAGTACTGCAATAAATAAACAGATTACGCATAAAAAAACATAAGGAAATAAAACAATCATAAAAATCATAAAAGTCTTTAAATTAACTTTAAAAACAGTCAAAGAAGCTGAGTCCCTGCTCTCTAGCGGAATAGAGTTCCTGGTGGTTCTCTTTTCTTGGGCTTCGGCCCCAGAATTTCCAACAGCTCACCACCTGTGGCGATGACAACAGGCCTCCCCAGACGGTGTGGTGTAGGCCTCCCCAGGCAATGGCAAACAAGCATTCCCAGGTGGCGGTGAGCAGGCCTCCCCAGGCAACGGCGAGCAGGCCTCTCTAGGCAGCTTTAGGCATTGCAGGCTTGGTCACCCCCCGGCGATGCAGGCTTGGCAGCCCTAGTCGATGCAAGCTTTGCAGGCTCGGGCAGGAGTTGATCCTTGGGAGGCAATGATGGGAGTTGATCCTCGAAAGGTAGCTTCAACTCCTCGGGTGGTGGAGGTGGGAGCAACGGGTATTCTCTTTGGCGGTGGAGGCGGGAGCAGCAGGTAGTCTCCCTCTAGTGGTGGAGGTGGGAGCAGGAGGTAGTCTCCCTCTAATGGTGGATGTGGAGCAGGAGGTAGTCTCCCACTAGTGGTTGAGGTGGAGACTGGTACGGCTCTCGCTTGGTCACTGGAGACTTGTGCAGCTCTCCCTCGGTCACTGGAGACTAGTGCGGCTCTCCCTCGGTCACTGGAGACTGGTGCAGCTCTTCCTCAGTCACTAGAAACTTGGGCTTCCCTTTTTTGGACTCTGGACACGCAGCCTCCACCCTCTTAGGTTGTGGATGCTCGGCCTCCCCCGTCTTGGGCTCTGGACGCTCAGACTCCCCCCTTGTGGACAATCGGGTTCCTCTCTTCTGGGCGCTGAAGACAATGGTACCTGGGCTGCTGTTCTCTCCAGGGCTGTCTCTAAATAGCAAAGGCCCATCTCTGCAATTTCCTCCAGTGATCTTTGGCTGTTTCCTTGCTGTCAGGCCTCCCATCCATCCCCATCCCTCTGCCATAGGGCATTAATTGCCATTGGGATGGTCTGGTCCACTAGCCTAGGATTTGCCATAATCCAGTCCCACAGTTGGCCTGACTCTAGCTCCACTTCCATTTTTTTCTTATTTTTTTCTTTTTCCCATTTCTCTTTTCTTTTTTTCCCCCACAAAAAAAAAAAAACATTTCTCAAAAAAATATATATCTTTTATTTATTTATTTATTTTTAAAAAAAAAAAAAAAAATACCTGCAGTACCATTTCTGGCCCGTCAGGCCAGCAAATGAATGGAATACATAACATGCAAGTACTATGGGGTGAGATGCAAATGCTTGTTTCTTTATTAAATAAAATATTCAAACAAAAACAAAACACTTTACAAAACAAAACACTACAAAACAAAATGTCTCGTTGGCCAAACCAAACAGACAAAACACAAAACAACGTGAACACTAAAGTAAACAAATATCGTGCTGGTTTAAAGCCAGCACGAGTAGCAATTGTTTACTTTCAGTATGTGTTCTTACTTGGCTCTTTCCTCCTCTGTACAACCCACCCCGTTCAGCCAAAGCTGCAGGTCTTTTATATTGTGGCCGAGCTTCAACTGGCAATCAATTACCTAATTTACCACTCAAACGCATTCGGCACAGGTTTTATCATATGCGTGGTCAACAGCCAGTTTATCAATAAGCACTCACTGTTCACCACACATTCTCATGATTTTATCTGGATGGGGCATTTTAATCCTAATCAAGACTGTAAACAATTATAATAAAACAACATGTTTTATACAAATTAAACAATACATTTTAAATAATAATACAACAAATACAAAATAATACACACACACAGGGGCGGGTTGTATCCCGTCACAAGTTACTAGTGCATATCTGTGAATTTGGGGTACACATCAGTTTGATCCTTGTTTTAATTTAACCATCCTTTGGGTCAATTAAAAAAAAAAAAAAAGTCATATCAGCTGTATTATGTCGTATTTTAACATTATTTCTAATAGTTGTTGAATAACCAATGCAAATTATACCGTTACTTAATGCTATTACGGTAGTTATTCTGATGCTTTTTAAATTAACTGTTTATTTTCGAACACGAAACCTTTTAAAAATATATTGGTTTGCTCTTGTCCTGTTTTTGAATGGTCCATATAGGTATCTGTCAATAAAAAATGTGATGGATGTTCAGAACAAGACAGATTTATTTTGAAGATGAACTTTATGGTTTGGTAAAGATGCTGTAATTCTCCCTTAGGTGATTCTGATAGACGTTACAGTCATTCTCTTGAAACAGTGACCTAGGCCCAATTATGAGGGGATTCTAGTTTGTTTGTTCGTAAAATACTTTCAGTTGTCATCGTTTGTAAGCTGCAGCCATGGAAATCATTGGGTAATCAACTTTACCTGCTTTGAAAATAAAATTAAACAAACTGTAAAATTTATCAGGGGATAAGTCAACATTTTTAAGTTTTTCCTTCATTTGATACTGAGACTAATAATTCCTAATGACACATGCTGTATAAAACAAATTCCCATTTTAGTCAATGCTATAAATTTAGATCTTAAAAAGGAGGTTACATATTCACATTTTCTGTACAGACCTATCTTCCAACATAGGGAACCTCAATGGAATTATTTTTTAATTGTTTTTTAATTAATTATAACCTTATGGTGTGCCCTTACTTCTTTTATTCTTAGTAACAACTTTATCCAACAGCCTCCAGTACACTTAGATTGAGCATTCAGAGCATGCCTTACTAAAGGCTATGTTTCCCTGTAGTTAGTCATTTGCTAGTAGCCTTGCTGCCATTAACGTTCATGTGAAAAACAAAATCTTTAATGTCTGTAAGCTGTACATCAGCTGTCATATACTGCGATCATAAACTGTCTGATGGCTCACCTTGACCGAAACCACCTACTGTGCTTTTCCAGCACACATCAGCACAACCACTACAGAGGAAAGAGGGAATCAAACTCACTGTGACCTTCCAGACTCACACAGCTTATTTTGGGGGTTAGCTGTAGGAGAAGCGCCCCTTGCACCTCTGAGCACATACATAAGAAAATCCCTTTAATCCCCAGCAGGCTGCCACAACTGTCTCCTAGATTGGCTTCTCCTTGTTGAGTGTCAAATGTGATGTCAGCCAACTAGTCAAATGTGATGGGTCAACTTAACGGCTGCCTCCTACTACCAACTCTTGCATCAAGATATTATTGTAACAAACATCATGGGACATGCATTTGAACTGTGAGCCAGCAATATTAACTGTTCTAGCAAAAGCTGACTTATAAGATTATATAGCTCAAAGGTACATGTAACTATATATATATATAATATATATATATATATATATATATAATTAGGTATCCATAGATATAATAATATATTATATAATCCATCTATCTATATTAATTTTTATTATTGAATTTTCTATTCAAATTTTAAATGTATAAGGTCCCAGATGTCTCTGGCATATTTTAAACTCTGCTTATATATAATCATTGAACATATTGAGAGAAATTTCTCATTGAAACATCTGTAAATAATTTGTTTTATTTAAGTAATAATGAGTAGTTATTGATCACTTTGTCACTTCGTGGCATCAATGTTAGACAAAAGTGTAATTATCTACCAGGTATTGATCAGTTTGTCACTCTCATGGCATCAATGTTAGACAAAAGTGTAATTATCTACCAGGAATGGGCAAATTTTACTATTATAAACTGAAAATACATTAATTAATGGGAGTTCCTGGCTTTTTTCCCACCACATATCTGTCATCACATACAAGTTTACCATGGTATTTTTGCATTTTTACCATGCTTTTTCCATGGTGATACGATGTATTAACCATAATTTACCCTTGTTTACTGTGTTTATTAATATGCTTTACAATACCTCACTGTTCTTTATATTGCTTTCCTATGCTTTCACTATGCTTTATTATGCTTTGCTATGCTTTTACAATGGTAAACTTTTATAAGGGCAGTATTGCCACGGGGAACTAAACAGCAGCCACCTGTGAATGCAATCTAGCTACAGCAACGAGAAAACGTACCTGTTTCTCCTTACAGTTGTGAAGTGATTTTGACTAAATGTAACTAAAAAAGCAACAAACATTAAATAGAAATGTTATTTAAAAAAAAAAAAAACACACAAACAGCTTGACATTTTCTGATGTGTCCATTAATTTGACCTAGAACCACAAAACAGTTTCATATTTTCATACATGACTTTTGAAACAAAATGGTTACATTTTATTTGCTTGCAGTACATATTGCTGCAAAAAATAATGCTAAAATAACACCCAGGGCTTAATTTTTAATGCATAAATGGTACCTTTTTCTTTGCAATTTTAATAGTAATAGCATTATCTTTGTTTAGGGTCTGGTGGGGAGACATTTGTATAACTCAAGTTGCCCATTCAACGTTTCACACAAAAACACTTCACCTACTAACTTATGTACAAGTACAGCAATAGTAGAGCAGACGAACACTGATGTTTATATATTCGATATGAATAATATTTATATTGTAGCGTACTGACTCTGAACAATTGGTGTTAAGGGGAGAGGTATGGTTACTAACCTGTTGGTTGTAAGGGCTGAGAGCGAGAGCGAGAGCGAGCCAGGAACAGAGTAATGTGAAAAATATCAATTTGAATGGTAGAAGGAGAAGGAGTTGACTAATCGTAGGAGACTGTATTGTGAGTGGCAGAGCAAACAAGCAGAGTGGACAGCAGTGTGCTGATTCCGTGGACGCTAAAGCAGGGCTGTACCATGTAACACCCAAACTGAGCAGATAAGGTCTCTTTTTGTATTGCTCTCACCCTCGGTTCTTATAATCTTCCGGATGCCATGCTGACCCCCTAGTCTGTTTTTTAATAATCTTTTTATACTATACATTCATTCTTAAACGGGTTTTGGAAGCAGAAGAGTTTTTTGTTCACTTGTTTATTCTTTATTATATGATTAAAGAGAATTTCGTTATTAAGTATTTGGTTATTTATGATTGTATTAGTTCTTAGATTAGGGTGGGACTTATAGTGTGGTTAAGGTGGTAACCTCATAGGATATGGTAACACCTGGTCTCCTAAAATAAGCAGTGTAGTTTGTGCTAGTTTTCTTGTATGTATTTTATGAATTTCATTTGTATGTACAAGTTCTTCTTTCAAGCTTCTCTGTGGTGTTGTCTTGGTACTGTGTCCATCTAGTGGTCATTTTGGGTATTATCCACATATCTTTATAGGTTAAGGGCCTTGCCGTTAACAAGGGGTAGCGGCAGAGGTTTTGATATCAATTCAGGCTACAGTAATAATAATGCTTAAGTGCCTTGAAACAGTGATTCGCCTAGATAAGGGTTACAGTATATTTAATTACATAATTAAACTAACAATATCCAAGGCTTAAGTTTCAGGTTTCCTATTGTAGCCTGGTCATCATGTTGGTGCTTTAGCTGGCCCAAAACTAATACATGCACTAGACTGAAGATGCTAAAACCTGCTGCACAATTAACAGGTGTCATTGTGTTTCAATGAAGATCCTCAAGCAAATAGGTTACCACAGTGGCAAGTTTTGTGCTGTTCTTAAAAGCCTAGTTATAAGGAAACAAAATTGACTCTAAATCTTATTTATTTAAAATGTTCTAAAAGTTGTACTAAGCAGTGGCATAGCTAGGGGGGTGGTTTTAAGGGTTTGAACACCCCCGCAGCCCCCCTTAAATTTATTATTCCACGACGTGAGAGAGAAAATAATGTCAGCCACCTGCGATACTGTAAACCCCCGACCCAAGTAATAAAAGTAAGCTCTGACCCGTGAGCTGTTTACTTTGCTGTTTACTCACCAAAATCAAATTCATATCTAGTTGTGATTGGGCAGAGTCCTTTCATTTTTACACCAGATTCAGCCTTCGACTCCTTTGATTGGACAATGCATGTGCACGTACTGTTCAAACCCACATGTGATGAGATGTCGAAGTTGAAATAATATAGAAATTGTGGCCTCAGCTAATACTAGCATTACAGGAAAAGGAAATTTTTTTATTTGTCCTACTGCCTAAACCAGTGGTTTTCAACCTTTTCAGTACCAGTGTTTCCAGCAGGGACCACCAGGTGTACCAGTAACTATGTGCAATCTAAAGCCCAATTTGCACACAACTAAAAATCACCATATAAACAGATGGTTTCTGATTCTTTTACAGACATCTGTGAAATTTAGTCCCATGCAAACCGTCCATTTCTTTTTATCCCAGATAATTTTCTCAGAGGTCTTCTGACTATTTTACAGGACATGGGGCCCTTCTGTAAAATTTCAAACTCAGGTATCCTGTATCCTTTTACTCCCGTGCTTATTGACCATGTCAGGGTTATGTTACAATTGATACAGCATTTCCAGGGTATTCACCTCAAAGCAATAAACCATAATCTAATATTAAAATTGGTACGATCTGTCCTGTGATTCTACAGTTCAGTAAAACACCCCATTTGGCATAACCAAATGGGGATGGGCGAAAATACAAACCATAATTAAAACATGAGTGCTTTTAACGGTGCATTTGAAGATACTGTATGTATTTCTGAATTGATCGACTTGTTCATAAAAACTAATTCACTGGGATGTTACTAGAAGTCCTCTGCTTTTGACCAACTCTGATGACACCTGGTTTTTAGTCCCCTGTGAATCATGGTTTAAATGGCTGTTGTAAAACAGAGACCTATACTCAACAAGTTTGCAATGAAAAACAGGAGGATGGACTTCGGGATCTAAACAGGTAGGTTATTCTTTCTGTTATTTAATTTGTACATTTGATAACTGCATATTAGTGTTTCTAAATAGGGAGAATTTGTACTCATTGCAAGTTTGGAGTGTAATTCATTTTTACTTACAGTATTTTTTCTATAAATTATTACCCATCTGCAAAAATCTCCACACCCAGAAACAAAATCTTGGCTATGCCACTGGTACTAAGAAAAATTATAAATCTTATAATGCAAGGCAGGGAAAAGTTGTCTGTGTGTAATAATAGTGGTCTGTCATGTCAGTTTTTGTAGTTATTTGTTTGCTTGTAGCCTTTTACTGTCCCGTTTTATAGTAGCATATACACATTTCAAGTCACAGAAATTAACACAGATATTACTATCCTTATACTAGACTATGATGTCAGGGATCAATAACTAATGATATTACAGAGCTTGCCTTGCCCAAACTTTTATTCCATCCAGACCTGTCACTTTACAGCAAGGCATCTCAAACCTATCCAGTATAATTGGTCACTACCTGCTGTCAGTATGTCTTCATACTCCAGACACTCCTGAACAGATTATCAATCTGTTCCCTGTCTTCCACTTGTATATCTAGCCCACACTGGAAGAACTGGAGGAATTTATTTAATAATACATATGCTGACTTCTGTTTCTGTCAATATATAGATTTATTGACCTTAACAGAAGTCAAGAAGTCAAGCAAAACCTCAATATTTACCTCTTGGGTCACTAAATCTTGATACTGACCTCCAATTAAACATCTGCTTCCTATTATTGTCCAGCCAAGACTACAGGTGGCTGAGTTGACAAACTTGGCTTCATTTCCGATATGCTTTTTTTGCACACAGAATGCCTTCCAACAAATGACAAAAACACTTTGGATCATTTCCTTTTACAGCGTTTGCTACTTTCCCTTCAAGAGCAACACAAAAACAAATTTAATAAATGCAAGACCTTTCACTCCAATACAGTATGTTCTATATAAGTGTAATAAATTAAGCACTATGAAACACTCCATCCCTTATTTTATACTGTACAAATTAACATGTATTTCTTAGCTATTCACAAAATACAACAGAGGTTGTGGAGTAAAACATACTAACTGCCTTGTACCTTTTTTGTGTAAAAGGAATATAGTTCACATGAAACATTTGTCATCCCCGACATGTAGTATGTAACACCTATAAAAAAGCGGAATCTTCCTGTTTCAAGTCACTGTCTGGAAACAGGGATATACAGGTCAGGGTTCATAACAGGCACTCGGGGAGACCTCTATATACACAAATTACTGCTGTTTTACAAGGAACAGTCTCAAATGTAATAGAAACTCAAGAGGACAGACTCTGCTATATGTTTGTTTGTTCAGCCCCTGTATATACTCTGTTTTTGGACTCTGCTTAGAACTGAGTGCTTCTTTAGGGATGGGATGAGAAGTATATTCCTCATGTACACTTTTCATTTATGGTTAAACAATAAAAGCAAAGGAAGTAACCTCAAAGAAAGTAAAGAGTGGATGGAAAAGGGGTGGGGGGGGAGTGGTGGCACGTTTACAAAATAAAGTTTGAAACAATTCTGGACAAGGCAGGGAAGGGAAGACTAATTTGAGTGGTGCTGCTAATGACCTGTGGAGAAACAGCACAGCAGTCGTTTCGCGGATACGATGGCAGGTCACCGCGACAGATGTTCCCAACATATGTGGAGAATTAATTACCCACTAGTCAACAAAATCTGTGATGCGGAGAGTCATTTTATCCATTTTTTTTTTTTTGTTTTCACTGTTATCAGGGGCCTAATTTTTCTTGATCAGCCAGGCCCACTTGAATGAAAGTGTTCTTTAATGGGCTGCGCTGAACGTTTTCTGAAGTGCAGACTGGGTTTAATTGGAAGAGCTGATTGTCAGGCAGTACAATGGAAGGCTGGTGATTATTTAATTGGTTGATTGAAAGCTTGCCAACCCAATTTCCATTTTCCAAAACGTCTTAAAAAAAAGATATTTTTCTAAACTTGGCAAGACAGAACAAGCATCTATTTGATGAAGAAGTTGTGAGTGCTTTCAAAGGCAAAGAGTCTCTATGTGCTGAGAAACAGACACAGATGACAAAATGTAGGACAACGGTATCCTGTCATTTTGTATGTTTTTATATTAAATATATATTTTGTAATTTTTATCAAGCTAGAGACCAAGAACTGAAATAGTTCAATCAATGTCATATTTAAAAAAAAAAAAAAATTAGATCAAAATTTTAAGTCAATTGGATAACAACAATTTTTAAATGGTGGCTACTAGGAGTCATATAATAAGCTCATTCAATAACTCGCAGTTGGTCCCAATATTTGTAAATGATTAAAGAAAAGAATAGAGACTTAAAATGTTAGATAAACATATCAATATAAGTTAAATCTTTAAAATACATTTATACCTGAATATTGTTCCAATCCATTCCATATATTCAAATATATAAAAAATCCAACTACATTTTTGATATTTTAAGAGAAATTAACTTACATGCTTAAACTCATCATTGCACTTTCTTTGTAAATAAACGGGAGACATTCAAGGTGGGCCCCCCACTCCTCCAGTTTTTAGATTAATCCAGATCTAGATTTATTATCATTATTAATTTGTTGTTTAGCAGATGCTTTTATCCAAAGGAACATAGAGACTAGGGGGTGAACTATACAATAGGACCTTGGTTTCTAGCCCCCTCCCCCTCCAGTTCAGATCCCAGATTGTTACAGAAATCTATGACAAATCAAAGTAAAGTTGAACACAAAAACCAAACTATAATATGCATTACTTCTGGAAAATGTCTAAGGTTGTATATATTTGCAAATTAGCTTTATCACTGAAATGGCTGAATTTCTTGCAATTGATAAACTGCCATTCAGGAGCACTCAATAAAGTTGCAGATGGATCTAGGGGGCTTTTCTTAGCTTTATTTCAGTATACTTTGAGGAAACAGTCAGAGCTTGAAAAAGTGCACAAAACAAAACCCGGCAGTGCAAAGTACACCTGTCATGAGACACAGAACGAAATAATGAGTGAAAGTTTAAAAGTTTCTCAATTGCAATTTGTTTTCTTAAATCATGAAAGAAAGGCTTTTAGTAATATCCACCACAGATGCACGTGATGCTTTATCCCTTACTAACACACTTGGAGCGGAAATAACAAAAGCTGGACTAGCCAAAATGCTAAGTCAGTGATGCAAGTATAATGTCAGTCAGGCATGGAGGAGTGCAAAAGCTGATGCAGGAAAAATTGGAACGAGAGATACCATATATTCATTACTTTAATCACAAATTGCATTTAGTCATTGTATATGCTATGTCGTCAGAAAAGGGTAGAACAATTATTTGATATATCCAATTCACTCTATTTCTTTTTTAGGAAACTGACGATCGCTGTTTTCTACAAAGGTGAAAAACCTAAGTGACTACTGTAACAATGATAGACTGAGGATTATGACACAGTAGAAGTTATTGTCAAGTTGTTTCACAGCATTTTGGAACTCCTTTCAGAAGTTGAAAATACTCGTGCACACAGGCCCAACATACAAATTGAAGCTGTTGGGTTATTAAAAGAAGTATAGTATCCACCATTACACTGTCCAGGGTTATTGCGGGCAGCTGTTTATATCGGGCAAATAGTGTATGCCATTTGCCATTCCCATTGATTTCAATAACAACAAAAGCGCTGCTTATACTGTATTATTCGCTCTTGCTAATCCACCAATCAGTTGTTTTCACCTCGTTACCTTACCATTCACATATATTTAAATAAAAAAGGCATTTAATCTTTGTACGCAGTGACTGCAACAGCAAGCATGGCTGGAAATACAAAAGTGATGAGCATCAGTACGAAAATTCAGTATAAAAATACAGTTTTTCTGTTAGGTGCTGTGCACTTGCTAAAGCATGCTTGGAACTCTGTCAGGAGGCAAACAATGCAATACTGCTTCAAAAAACCTGGATTTTCTGTAGTTGAGGAGCAGAGTGCTGATGAAAATATTCTCAGCTGTGTCACCTTGGCGACCAGGATGCTCTGCGTGAAACAGACACTGATGACATAAGTGTGTGTGCTGCCCTTTTAACGTTGTAGCATGTTATGGAGCAGCATCCAGATAGCCGAATTGGGATTTTTTCAAGCAGGAAAATTTACATGTGAAAAGGCAATGCGCATGCACGTTTGAGAAAATTACTTGTGTAAATCAGGTTTGTGGCCGAAAAAAAATGGCCAAAGAGAGCAATAGGGTAAATCTCATTTACTCATGCCCAGTTTCGCATGAAACCCGCGTTTCACATGTAAATGTGAATGAGTTTGTTTACCCTTAAGTAACATCACTATAAATATTGCAAGGGAGCAGGTCAGTTGTTACTGTGGATTCCAAGATGGCAGAAAGTAGTGGCTGATGGCTGGTTTTATGGTTAGTAGTGGTGTTGTGGTGTATTATTTTTTCTTGCTGTGTTTGGCCTGTCGTGTTGTATATATCTTGTGGATTTACAGTTCTGTATAAAACCACTTACCATAAACCGTCTTATGCCCTTGTTGTAGTATAAAAGCAGCTGTAAAAACTACACTACAGTTAAAAACGAAGAGCAAGTGAGCTGCTTAAATGTCTAACTGAATTAATTCCCGTTTTTTTTATCCCAGCTATGTCGAAGACAATGTGTGTCTGCCCTTCACGTTAATAAATATATTTGGTGAACTGGATGTCATGAGCCAGCTCGATCGCCCTAAACACTGCAACAACATATATACCAAGAAGTTGTTGATGCCCTCTCAGAACTGACCAAATAAAATTGCAAATGAACATACTGACTGTGTTTTATTTGTTTGCATCATTAATATTTAACACAACAGTAAATCCAACTTAAAAGAAAGGAGAGAATCCCTGACAGCACGAGCCTCCTCAGATTGCTGCTGTCCAATTGAAACTGGCGGCTGAGGTAACCTTCACAGTTGCCAAGTGTGCTTCTAATAAGTGGAATTGGGCTTGCTTTTTGACAATCGTGGGTCGGAATTTGCATAAACACCCATACTCAAACATGGGTTGGGCTTGTTTTGAAAGCAGTGCCACTGTTTTTTGTCATGAGACTTGACAACACTGGTAACCTTCCCCATCTGTCTCACAATCAGCTACTGATTCCAGCAGGCAGTGGCAATATTGGGAACAAATGAATGCACACTTCAATCTATTTCAGCAGTATCCGCCACCTCCCTTTCAAGTGCCCACTACTGTATTTGCCCAAGCGTGGTGTTGAATGCTTCCTCAGCAGCTGTCAGGCGTCCGGACGGGTAGGGTTTCTAAACCAGGGTAGTATACGCAGCATCACCTTATCCCCTATATGCTGTATTCCCTGAATGGAATAGAAATATAACGTCTCCACCGGTTTTATTTTTAATTAATGAGTGTCACAAAGACAGCCAGAGTGGGTGGAGTCAGACCAGAGCCAGGAAATAAGCAACAGAGAGGTGGAGTTTGGTTGAGCTGAGTGAATGGCTTTGCTCGGCATTTAATAAATAAACAAACAGACAGAAAATAAATGGCTGTAACAATTACAAAAATACAGGACACGGCACATTCGCCAAAATAAACAGACTAACAAAACAGACGATACAGACAAACACGGTGAGCAGATATTTATCTACTATTATTATTCTTAGGATTATTTTTACCTCTGTCTCCTATCCCGTTCTCCACTCACCGAACACCCAACTGAGAGTGGGTGAAAACATGCTGCTTTTATGCAGCTGTACCAAGACTCGACTGCTAATCATTCAATTGGAGTCTCGGTACAACTGCACATGAATTAATAAAGTTCAATTCCCCGTGCTCACATATTACTTTTTACTTGCACGTGAAGTGCTGTGCAATCCTCGTGCCTAAATACAAATATACGTTTTAAACACTCGTGTTACACAGACCCGTTTATATCCCATGTACCAATGACTATACACCAACATTTAACACACCACATGCAACATATAACAGATAATATACACAGGGGCGGGCACTTCGTCACAATGAGTCATAAGATAAATTAGTTGAAACAGAATTCACTACTAACGAAATGACACCCCACTAATGACATTTGAAAAACAATTTGGGCAAGAGTAGTAAAACACATTATTAACCAACCATTTTGCTTTATTATACCAGCTTAGATTCACCTGTGTAACAGTTCTTTGCAACTGGTAATTTGCAGCTGATTTGGTAACTAACAGGAGAAAAAAATATTGCGTCTAAGGGAATTAAACTTATTTACAAGAGATTATACATTAACAATACAAGATTGTCCAATCAATTGAAAGTAAGCATTATGTTTACATTTGTTAATTTCTAGTATCCCAGCTATTGCCAATGTACTCCAGCAGCATCCCGATAAACAAATAGTCGCCTGTCTTATTAATGGCCTCTAGTACGGATTTTTAACAGGTTTATACAACATCCCATTTATCTGATTCATCTTAAAACCTCAGATCAGCTACTTTAAAGCCCCAATCTGTCCCCTCCTTAATCCAAGCCGAAGTGGACAAAGGTTTCATGTTCGGCCTCTTCTCTGCGCCACCCTTTCCTTCCTTTAGAATCAATCCCATTGGAATTGCCACCCGGACAATCTCCTGAAAACAGTGTTTAACCTTTTGCGGTCGATTTATTCAGCGCCTGTCAGGCACGTCAGGTCGAATTTATTTTCACACATGCTGTTTATTTTACACGCGCTGTTTAAATGTTTTTTTCCCCCTAGTAAAACTGGTTTAAAGGGCATTGCAATGCTAAGCGACATCAGCACTGCATCTCCAGCCAAGCCCCAACCCGTGTTCACTGTATTTTTCACATACCTCTTTATAGTCGTGCATACTGATAAATCCTCGCCTGATCGCTCGTTTTATCACCAAACTCCTCAATAATGCAGTCCAAGTCATTATTTTATTACTATAACATCTCAAAAAACTCTGCAAATGTCTGTGATACTCTTTGAATGCTGGATGCGGAAGCAGCTACCTCCTTTGTTTATATCTGCTTATCTCTGTGTGGTGCAGCTGCTAGGGCTATTGCTCACACGACCCTTTTTTTCAGTTTCATTCAGCTCCTACTGGTCTTACTCGGCCATTGAATGGTTTTCTCTGCTTTTTCCGGAGAAAAAACAACTAGAGACCTGTGCTTTACGTCTTTTCGATATTGGACTGGAAAAGGAAAATCGTAATGTCGGACCTGGTCTGACATTGGACTGCAAAGGGTTAATTATCGACCTCTCAGCCTCCGCAGTATGAGGTTCTTGCAGTATAAAGTCTGGACCCCGTAGTTAGGCCACTAACAGTTCAAAACAAACACTCCTGGCACACAGGCCATCATCATTCCCTCAAGCAGTATCAACGCCATCATTCCTCAGGAGCAATTCTCCCTTATTTACATTACAGTTTTAGATGCCATCAAATTCATAAAAATAGCAGGTCATGGCGCCCAGCCTCCAAAAGCCAACATATCTGATGCATTCAAAGTTATGCCTATTCACCCCTTCGTCATCTCTTCAGAATCTGCTGGCAGGACAAATGCTACTTCGCCACTCAACTCACCTTCAGCTGTTGCAGCAGCCCAAATATTTTTCGGTTCTCTCTCTGAAGAGCTTGCTCTGTTGGATTCTTCTTAACTCATATGGGGTCCCCTTCCTGCTTTGTCTCCTTGATGATTTTCTCCTATATACCCCCCCCCCCCCCCCCCTCTTCAGAGATCCTCCAGTGCTCCAGCACTTTCCAGGCTTTAAATCCTATTTTATTCTTTAGGAGTCCCTCTTTCAGAAGATAAAACCATTGCTCCAGTTTCACGACTCAAGTTTCTTGGAATCACTTTAGATACAGTCAAATTCAATAAAATAGCCTGCATCTGCCATCTCATCAATAAATTTCAAGCAGCAAAATCAATCTCTAAGTGCAACCTTTTATCTCTGCTGGGTCATTTCAACTATGCAATCCAGATTATTCCCCAAGACAGGACTTTCATTTCTTGCCTTCTCGCCCTTTCCTCAACAGCAAAAAACCTGGATCTCATATAAAAATCTCCCCAGAAGCAAAAAAAGACATACAAATGTGGTCTACTCTCCTGCAACACTGGAACGATCTTTTGCTGTTCTATGATGACTTCATTTCTGCCCTCAAGATATATGTCTGTACACCAATGCTTCCCTAGGATTCCGAGGTGTCCATGGCAATGAATGGTTTTACGACAGCTGGCCTCATGCCATTCAAATTCTCTCCGCACATCTTAAATAATCAGCTTTCCTTGAAATCTACCCTATAGTTGCAGCAGCTGGGGGCACTCCTGGTCAAGGAAATCAATTTTATTTTTCAGTGACAACCAATCTACTGTGCATGTCATCAATAAAGGCAGATACTCCTCCCCTCTCATCATGCAACTTCTCCGCCATATCATATTGATTTCAGTTTCTTACAACTTCATAATTCAAGCTTGTCACCTTCCAGGTATTTTAAATAATGCAGCTGATGCTTTACCTCATTTACAGATCATCAAGTTTTGCTGTCTGGTTCCTTCAGCAACATCAATCCCTCTTCAGGTTCCCCAGTTCCATCATCTCATATTCAATTAAATGCTTCACTCTCCAATCTACTCTCATCTGCAGAAGAATACATGTCATCAGCCCTCTCTCCACCTATCAGGTCCTCCTACAATACAGGTTGGCCGTCATTCTCTTCATTCTGCGCTCAGAACCAAATATCCCCTACCCCATTCAATGAAAATAGGATTGTAGTATTCATCGTCCACAAACAAGATATTCTTCATCTTTCGCCAGCATCCATAAAATCCTACATCTCAGGTATCCAATTTTGAATATCATAGCTTGACCATCCCCGCAGGGCGTCTCACACTCAGAAGAATTTCCAAGAGCCTACATTCTCCTATATTCATTCTCTTCCTACAGACATCTCAGTATTTCACCAATCAATTGCTTGTATGCCTGGAGTGGGGGCACCCTTCCCGCCAGGACCACCAGAGGTTTCCTCCTAATAGAGGGGATCTGTCTTACTAACATCTCTCTCTTTGTCCTTGTTTGTCCTTCTTCCTTGTTTTTTGTTGTGCACTGGTATACAGTCTTTTGTTTGCCTTTACAGGTGCGGTCCTTGCGGGGAGCCTTTTGGGGGTTAGTGAGTCTCACATCCCCTGTCTCGAGTTAGCTGTAGCTACTCATGCCTTCGTTCAACGGGGGGTCCTCACCGCAGCAAGTCAGAGGGGACCACCGGCTACACTGTTCTTTCACAGTGCATGATTTTACTATTCACTATTTTCTTGACACCCACAGACTCTATTGTTTCTCTCTCACTGTGACAGTGAAAGCTGTAGTCATCTATAATCCTTAAATACATAAAGCCAAATACTAACAAACTCTGACTTTCAGGTACCCCTGCAAGCACACTCCAGTGCCTGGCCTTGGAGGACTTGTCTCACCTTTTTAAGGGCAGCTCCTGAAGACAGACTCTTTCCTTCCTTCTTTCCAGGTTATAGCCTTTCCATTCTCTGGGGGCATGGCCCGGTCCACGAGGCCACGCCTCCAAGGATTCTCCACAGAGTCAGAGGATTTCTATGTTTTCAGGGGGTCCCAGCGGCCCATGGGGCCGACCTCCGCAGTATGAGGTTCTTGCAGTATACAGTCTGGACCCCGTGCTTTGCCCTGGCCTGTAGGCTACTAACAGTTCAAAACAAGCACTCCTGACCTGCAGGCCATCATCATTCCCTCGAGGCTGAGCCTCTAAATATTAACCCATATTCTTCACACAGCCCTAGATCTTTCCTGTGAGTAAACAGTGTCTAGAATGTTCCAGTGTAACAGATTTTTTGGAAGGCAAAGCAAGCAAAATGATAACTTTTCCTTAACCTAAAATCTTGGTGATAACATATGAGACGTATATAGTCATTGGAAGTGCACAGAAGGTAAGCATTTTGTCAGCTACAACCACTTTAATTAATGTCTGCTCCATGTCATTCTTAAAAAACTTTCTAGCAGCGATAAATACACTTGTATGGGCATTGGTAAAGATGTGATTTCCAAAACAAAGTACAAACCAGCTATATAGGTATTTTAGCCTTCAGTTTTCCAGTAATCATGACATATTTGTATGTTAAATTCAAGTTCTGATTTGAAATAACTAAATATAGCCATTTGAAAAAAGATGTTGGGGAATAAACAGCACAAAGGGAAGACTGTTTAAGTGGGCTTTCTGTTTGGGGAGAGAGTGAAGTGCAGAAAGCACAGAGAGGTCTGTGACAGGGTAGTATTGCAGGCCCAGATGGTATCGACAGGGACACAGACTCGGAAACAAGGACACCGCAGTTTAAGAGCAGCTGCGCGTTTTAATAAACAAACAAAAATAAAAATACAAAACAAAACACTACTGCTCACAGAGCAAAAATAAAAGGTTAAACACAAACAGGTCAAGCACACAATAAACAGGAACAAAATAACTGTCTCAAGGCCAAAACAAAAGGTTTAAACAAAATCCAAAAACCATAGGCTGGGCATTAGGCTTCACTACCAAGTCTCCAAAATAATAACAGCAACACAAACACTCACCAAAAACTCATTCTTCCAAAAAGAGGATTTGCCTCCCTTTTATACCATGTGGCTGGAGTCTAATTTTCATCAATTATTCAATTAGCTCCAGCCACATTCTCACATGTATTTTGGCAGGGATAGAAAATTAACCCCATCCCTGCCAACCACCACCAAAACACTCTAGAACAATATTATTTACAGGGAGGGCCCTGCCCTACCACAAGGTCTTATTAAAATAATACTGTGAAGTAGTGCACATACATGTACACAAAAGTATAGTTTGTTTCAGTATCACAGTATCAAAAACAAATGAACAGTTATCGGTATTTGCCATCAAATTTTGTTTTCGCTAGATATATTATATATATATATATATATATATATATATATATATATATATATATAAAGGCAATAATACGTTGAATACACGGATGCCTTCGGATGGTGTTCGGCACGAGACAAAGTCGAGTGCCATCAACCCCCGAGAAGTATACAGACACCCTGAAGGACCTTATTGCATTTAAAATCCAGGTCAAACAGTGGATTTGAAAAAAACAAACAAAAGCATTAGTCATTTTTTGGGCAATTTTTTTTGTTTTTTTTATTAAATATCCTTACGCCAATAAAGGAACCACAGAAATAGTCCCATTTATAACTTTGAACTAAACACTAAGTTAAGATGAGAAAATTGATTTAATTGAAACATGCAAAAGTAAATATGTATTCATTTTTGATGTGTTGAATTTTACATTGCCATTGAAAAGATCCACCAGGAGGCGGCGTTGAGACGGCACTGAATTTTTCTGTGACTGCAAGACGCTGTTGTTTCAGCAGAACGGATGTGAATAATAATAATAATAATAATAAGGTTTGTGTCAGAAAGGGGTGGATAATGTGCAGAAGTGTCTTTTTGTGTTTTTTCTGTAGCGTTTACAAACTTAAAATACATTATTTGAAGTGACAAAGTTTTCTAGTTACTATACTGTAACTGTAAACAATATGGCTGCCATTACTATTCTGTTCTGTGAGTTAGCACAGTGATTTTGAATATGTGACAAGGCTCCAACTGTCCGTATCCATCCATTATACAGACAGCTGGAACCTCGCTCAACCAATCACATTGCTTGTTTCAGGTTCCATTGCCAGCTCTGGATTATAAATAATATGTTTTATAGTATTTTTTGGAACATAACACACATAACTGAACAACTTGTATATAATGGGTGTAATGTGGAGTGTATATTGAGGTATTATATTTTGAAATGTATTGTGACAAATAAATAAATAGTAGCATTTGAAGTGTATTTTGTCTTTTTGTATTTATTGGTACTTAATATAGGATTTCTTTAAGTGCAAATATGGGCATACACACAAAATAGTAATAGGTTTAGCTACTTCCATACATGGCATACAGTTATATATATATGTATATGTTTTAAAAAAAAAAAACTATTTAGCGTCTCTCAACAACAAGGGATATTGATTTCCCCCCACATTCCCACACTCTGTTTTACATTAAATTATGGTTAAGAAATACTTCTCAAGGTGAATTCCATATTTCCATATGAAGTCGAATTGGTAATTTAAAGACGATGAGACACAAGCACAATCAATCCATATCAATGAAGTCTGACTGGTTCTTAAATCTAAGCCTATCAAGATCTGGGCCTGATAAGGTCATCTCAAACCAAGACCTTTGTGGGCTCAATCAACCTAACCTCTGAAAGAACAGAAGAAACACTCTTGTCACTGTGTACATTTTGGGTTTGATCTGAGCTGGATCTGAGTGACCTTGGCCGTTTCTATTGTCTGCACACATAGAATACCATGGTTGTTGTGGTGAAATGACAACACAAGAAGTAACTGCTGTGAAATAGATTGCAATGACAGCTTTGCTTGAATTCATCAAATGACATTTTTCCATCCTAAAATATATATATATATATATATATATATATATATATATATATATATATATATATATATATACTGTAGGAACATAACAGATTAATAGGATTCAGGACAGATTGCCTAGTCTCTATGACAACCAGAAAGATAAGGAATGTAGCATTTTGTTCTTTGTGTTTCACATTCATATTTGTATGGATTCTGCAAAATTGTAATACAAGATGAAAAAGGGAGTAGTCTAGCTAGGTAACCATAGCTACACTGATAAGCGAGACCCACAGGCTTGACCAAGTTCGACATCCTAGAAGTGCCAGGTGTTGAGACTGATTCAATATAGTTACTGTGAGCAATGGGAGATATTGTAAGTTTGGAAAACACTTCAAGGATGGGAAAAAAGCTGCCTTTGTTTTCAGTGAGTTTTGTTTAAGTCAGAAAAAGGGAGCTTGCTTTAAACATCTTTAAAAGTGTAATTGTAATGGAAATTAATATATAACCATTTCAACCATTTCATGTTAACTAAAGCTTTTCACCCATTTTCAGCCTCCTTGAGCAGTATATCATATAAAAACAATTTAAACAAATTAACATTGAGTGTATTGGAGCTCTCTTCTGTCGCGCTTTGTGTGACGTCCTTTCGTTGACTCACTGTATAGTCACACACAGTATTCTCTTGAGTGTTTGTCCCGTTCCTATATTATGTAGCCATTGTTTTGTTATGGTTGCTTGTGACAGAGAGTGAGAGGATTTGAGCTGCAAATCTACCTCCTGACCCAAGAGGGCGCTAAGCAGAGGTACTTGCAAGCCTGTATTGAGACAGGCTGGCTTGGAGAAAGGGGTGGAAAAGGAAGTCGGCCATCTTAGTGCAGAGCGTTATGACTATATTAGGGGACATGATTACTGTGATCAGCTGTGCTGCATTAGACAACTGGCTGGTGTGCCGAGGTGCGCTGATCATAGGGTGGAGTCTCATGGTATATAAGGCCATTTTGCAAGTGCGGGGCCTTTGAGGTAACACTGAACCTGGGTTGATGAGCAGTGTGCTTGTTTGTTTGCTACATGCTTTTGGTTTGTTCACTGCCACACTACTGCCAGCACTTTCATCTTGGACACCACACACCCCACACAACTGAATTGGACACTTCAGCACATAAGCACCTGCACTTTCCACAGCCCTGAAAGTGCACCAATGAGCTGAGAGGGACTCGCTGTATTGGGACCTATGATTTATATTTTTGTTGCTTTGGACTGTGTTCCCCGTTAATAAAATACATCTTCTACCATTGTTGGTATTGGGGTTATTTGCACCTGTACCAATGACTCTGTGACATCTGTTTCACCACCACACAGTCACACTGCCCTTTGTTGGTTTAATGCTTAGGCACACAAAAATAATTTTTGTTGCTGTTTTCCTTTTGTTATTTTTGCACCCGAACGCTTTGCATTCTGACATAATTCACACTAACGGCATTCAGTGGTGTGGGTGGCTGTCAACAATATG
Source organism: Polyodon spathula (assembly GCF_017654505.1). Taxonomy (NCBI): domain Eukaryota; kingdom Metazoa; phylum Chordata; class Actinopteri; order Acipenseriformes; family Polyodontidae; genus Polyodon; species Polyodon spathula. The sequence continues at coordinate 43,296,237 of NC_054538.1, forward strand.
ACGTAACATTTAGGTGCCAGAAAGGTTCCAATATGGCGATGGTCTGCATTTCCAGCTGACCCCAAAAGCTGAGAAAAAATTGAAATACTGGCCAAACGCTTGACTTTTTAACAAAATTGGTACAGCGAGACAATTTTGTTATGTATACAGAGCATTTAGAGAGCCTTGTTATTTTGAGTACAGTTCCCCTTTAACCAACAGCTCAGAATAACATGACTGCAACGCTGCAAATAACATCCAGTAAATAATATGTCAGAGAAAGTGGAAGGCAGCATGTAGCATTTTAAACTGCAAGCTCTGAATTACATCTAGAATAATGAATAAATTTGAGGACACAAAGAGTGTTAAAGGAACTTTAAAATACACAGAACTTCACTACTTTGGATCACCATTAAAAAAAAGAGAACTTATGATTAAAGACACAATTAATTAACTGAAATGAATTACTGTAAATGGCCAATTATACTCGAAGAAGGACATCGTCCTGCAAGTCATCATACATTTTTTTCAATGAAAAAATGTATATTTGCAGAAAAGTTGATAGTGGTGTGAAAGGGGTGTGTTATTGTCACAAAGATGGCCGGAGTGGGTGGTGTCAGACCAGAGCCAGGAAATGAACAACAAGAGAGGTGGAGTTTTCGTGGAGCTGAGCAAATGGTTAATGAATGAACAGACAGACAGAAAATAAACAGTTGCAACAAACAAACAGGACACGGCACATTTGCCAAATAAACAGACAAACAAAATGGACTAAAGAAAACACGGTGAGCAGATATTTTACTACGACGACTATTATTATGATTATTCGTATTACCTCTGTCTCCAATCCCGTTCTCCACTCACCGAACACACAACCCCGAGTATGTGAAAACATGCTGCTTTTATGCAGCTGTACCAAGACTCGACTGCTAATCAATCATTCAGTTGGAGTCGCGGTACAACTGCATGTGAATTAATAAAGTGCAATTCCCCGTGCTCACATATTATTATTTTTTACTTGCACGTGAAGTGCTGTGCAATCCTTGTGCCTAAATACAAATATACATTTTAAACACTTGTGTTACACAGACCCGTTTATATCCTGTGTACCGATGACTATACACCAACATTAAAACACAACACATAACACAAAATATACACAGGGGCGGGCACTCTGTCACAGTTATATTTTGTTTTTTAACAAAAAGTGAATTACCATCTAAAAGCTAGAATAATTACAAGTCGATCTATGAACTTGAATAAGGGGTGCTGAATCTTATTTTCCTTAAAGAGCAGATGAATGGGTGTTAACATGTTTTTGTGTCGTGATTCTAATTAAAGGATATATATTTTTGACAGCTGCTCCATAAAGTATTATGTACGATTTCATAATATCCTGTTAATTAGAATCCACTGAATGTATATGCATTTATCTACTGAATCATATTTATTCAAACAGTTATTCTGCTGTATATTCATATTATTATATTTACTGACTTTAGAATATAATTAGTTCTAACAGAAAAGACACATTATAGACAATGAATGTGTTGCTTTCACATGTATTTGACATTTACACTGAACTGAGAGTCTGAAGATTCATCAAGGGAGAATTAAATGCTTGAGGGAGAAGGGACAAGGGCCTCGCATTGATTAGCACTTCTTACGAAGCCAGTCAGTTGAATGAAATCCAGCGACAGGAAGCAAACCACAGTTCTGAGGATATCAGCAGTCCTGTCACAGATATGAGGAGGACTTGCATGGATACAACTACTGATGAACCTAATGATCCTTGTGAACCCCACCAGACAAACAAGCATAAGAGAGAAAAGAACTTCAAAGGGCAGAAGCCTGGAGTTAAATGGCCTAGAGCTTCTGAAAATACTGTGTGGGACACAGTAAACGCTGATCTGTCTTTTACTTTGGAAAGGTTAAATGGAATAGTTGAAAAGAAGCTGGATAAATTTGGGAACATCATCTACGCATAAGGAAGTGAGAGGTTTGGAGAAAAAGTACAAATTATTCCTGGAATGTCTAGATGGCAGCAGGAGATTGAATGCTTAGTTTGAGAAAGGAGGCAGCTCAGGAAGCAACAGAGAAGAGCAAAACAAAGTCAGAAGGAGGAATTCAATCTGTTAGATAGGTTCATAACAGAAAAGCTTGCAACACTGTACAGAGCTGAGTGCCAACGGAAATGCTACAAAAAGAAGAAGGTTGTAAGAATTAACTTTTATAAAGATCCATTCAAACTTGTAATGAAGTTATTCACCAGTGAGAAAAATGTCAAACTAAAATCATCTAAGTTTGAACTGGAGAGATATTTGTAGGAAACACATAGAGATTCAAAAAGGCAGGAGCCTATGTCAATTCCTTCAGATATTCCACCTATCAATCCACCCGAATACCAAATAGAGGACTGTGCACCTAAATGGAAAGAAGTAGAGCAAGCTGTGAAAAAAATCAAGGGCATCATCATCTCCAGGGCATAATTCAGTTCCATACAGAGTATACAAGAGTGCTACAGGAGTTCTACGAATCTTGTGGAAATTGATGAAAGTGGCATGGGAAAAACAGGTTGTACCAAGACCATGGCACCGAGGAGGTGGAGTTCTAACACCAAAAGAAAAAGATTCTACAAGCATCAGCAGTTTTGCCCTATGTACCTATTAAAAATAGAAGGCAAGGTTTTCTTCAGCATTATTGCTAAGAGATTGTAAACTTACCTATTAAAGAACTGCTATATTGACATTTCAGTACAAAAAAGCGAGCATTCCAGGTTTCCCAGGAACACATCAGCGTGATCTGGCAACAAATTTCTGGATTTGGCTAATGCATATGGTTCAGTGCCATATGAACTTTTTTGGGCATTGTGGAAGGGTGGTGGGTAATTCACTGACACAGGAGACAGACAGGTGAATTTGGCAACACCGCACAGGTGCCCAGTTTTATTTCAGGGTGCTATTTTTTCTTTAATCCCGCAGATGGCGCTGTGGGTCCGTGGTCTGACTTACCAACGATGGTACACAATATCGACGCCTTTGCAGGTGCTTCGAAACAATAATTCAAAACAGAAGGCACAAAGAAACAGGGAAAATAAAACAGTAACAAAACTACAAAGAAAAGGTGCTGCACTTTGCACCGATATCCCGGTCGCCGCTGCCCATGTGACCCGGATCACCGTCCTACGCTGCCGGCTAACTAGTCTGCTCTGATATACTAATCAGGGGTCTGCCCAAGGGTTCCCCGCCCTCAATGTCTTGCTCTGAACCAATGTTTCTTTCTCTCCCACTGGTTCTCGGTCGTGGACCAGCGCTTCCGCACTCTTGGTGCGTTTAACAGGGCAGACCTGAGGAAACAACAGAGCGTTAATTTATAGGGCTAACAATCTCGCCTCAGCCATTCAGAGAGGGGGAAATTCCACACACCCACTTTCCCACCTCCCCGTGTCACTGCCATGACTCACAGGCGGTTGTTGGACGACTGCCGCCCTCTTCCTGCAGCCCTGTGAACACGCCAGCAGAGTCAGCACAGATCTCCCTGGCTACATATCCTTCCCCCCAGAATGACACCACCAGTTCATTCGAAAATCCTACACCCCCATGCCTTCCCGAGAGAAAAAGTCTGCGTTTTGATTCAGCTTTCCTGCTCGGTGGACTACCCTGAAGGCATAGGGCTGCAAGGCCAAGTACCACCGTGTGATTCTGGCGTTGTTATCTTTCATCCGGTGAAGCCATGATAAGGGGGCATGATCTGTAACCAGGGTGAAGTGTCGCCCCAGGAGGTAGTACCGGAGTGACTCGACTGCCCATTTTACGGCGAGACACTTCTTCTCAATGGTAATATAATTTTTCTTGCAGGGAAGGAGCTTCCTGCTGATCTACAGGACTGGGTGTTCTGAGATCTGTTCTGAGATCTGTTTCTGACGTGTCCGTCTGCAGGGTGAACTTCTTACCAAAATCCGGGCTGCATAGTACTGGCTCACTACACAGCCTCCGCTTCAAGGTGAGAAAGGCCCTCTGGCACGACTCCATCCACTGAACTGTATCTGGGGCAGCCTTCTGGGCGAGGTCTGTCAAGGGAGCAGCGAGCGTAGCAAAGCTCGGGATGAACTTTCTATAATAACCCGCTAGTCCCAAGAAAGAGCGCACCTGGGTTTTGGTTGTAGGAACCGACCAGTCAGCCAAGGCTTTCACCTTAGCAACCAGCGGTCTGGTCTGGCCGCCCCCTACTCGATACCCCAAATACTCCGACTCACTCTTCCCAGTGGCACAGCTCTTCCCAGAATCAGCTGCTCCCAGTAACTCACATCACTACGAATAAACCTGCGCAACATGCCCTTAAGGGTCTTATTAAAGCGTTCCACCAGACCATCGGTCTGAGGATGAAACACCTTTACAAGCTCGTTGGCAACGGACTTAGCGGACATAGATCAGAGGGGAATAGCCTCTGGATAACGCGTTGTGTAATCCAGAATGACAAGTAGGTGGGTGTGTCCTGCCGCGCTCCTCTCTAATGGCCCAACTATGTCCATCCCAATACGCTCAAACGGAGCTTCCACTAGGGGCAAAGGCACCAGTGGGGCTCGTGGAACAGCTCTAGGGCTGGCCATTTGACATTCCCCACACCGCTCACAAAACCGTTGACATCGCCATCCAGCCCCAGCCAGAAGAACCGTGACACAAGCCTTGCTTTAGTTTTATCCCTTCCCAAATGACCAGACAGGGGAATAGTGTGAGCCAGCTGCAACAAAGCCTCCTTAGAGGGCTGAGAAATGAACAACTGATGACGCACTTCACCGGTCTGGGGTAATTTATCAACACGGTACAGCAGATCTCGATCAATTTCAAAGTGGAGGTACGTGGCGGCTCGTCTGGGCTCGACTACGACCATTAACCACCGCTGCTTGGTCAAAGAGCCTGCCCAGCACGTCGTCATGCCCTTGCTCGAGTCGGAAGTCACGGGAGCGAGCTAAGAAATCAGCTCCCATGGCTTCCAACTCGGGGTCAGGTCGATCCCGAGCAGAGGCAGCCAAGCCAGACCCCTGTGCTGGCTTCGCGACCTCCCCCCCGGACTCTTCACCAACCGCCCCCACCTGAAACTTCTCCGACTCCCTCCATTGTCAGCCCTCATTCTTAGCGATCCGGCTCTCCCGTTTAGTTTTACGGGGTTTAAATTTATGGCAAAACCATTCTGGATCACGAAAGTGAAAGATCTCTCCAATTACTTCTTCTTTCTTCGCCAATAAAGAGGATGAGGCTGTCAGGGAAGTCAACCAATCTTTAAACTGCTCACAGTCCCGTCCCAGAACTACTGGTACCAGCAATCGAGGACATAGGAGAAGGGGGAAACACTGTAACCATAAAAGGGGCTCGCCGTTAAGGCGTCTGCGTGAGACCTCGGTCCGATACTGCAGCAGCCTGTGGGTATCCCCACCCTTCCCCAGTTCCTGGGCCGGGAGCTCCCGCCGACACCCCCCAACCAAATCCTGAACTACCCCTTCCCCCGAGTCCCCTCGCCCTCTCTGGGGCCCGTTGAGGAGTCGATTCGGTGGTCGCGCTCCTCCCAGATGGTCTAGCAGGCATTGGCTCAGCCGCCTGGTACTGTTCCGCCAGTTCGACTGCCCGATCCAGAGTATCTGGTGCCTGTTGCTGGACCCATAGCTGAGGTCCCGGGGCCAGACACTCCAGAAACCGCTCCACCATGACTAGCTCCACCAACCTGGCTTTGGTGACCGCGTCCAGGTTCAGCCAGCCCATGGCGTAATCATTTAGCCGGTGGGCAATAGCTTGGGGGTGCTCCCCTGCCACAAACTGCTCCGGGAGCCCTCCGGGGTGGCTCCCACACGACTCAGGATGGCTGCCTTCAGCAGGGGGTAATCCAGCATGTGCTCCGGGGACAGCGTCCTCACAGCTACTTGAGCCTCCCCGGTGAGCTGGGGCAACAAACAGCTAGCCCACTGGGCTTTTTGGCCACCCAGCCGAGATCGCTATGGCCCCGAACATATCCAAGTAGGCGTCAGGTCAATCCTCAGCCGTCATTTTGGTGGGTCTCTGTAGGGAGTGGTCTGGAGCTGCGGGTCTAGCCGCCCCCTGCATTGCCGCGGTGAGCGTCTGTCGCAGGAGGTCCATCATCACGACAAACTGGGTAGCATCCATTGCCATTCTGCTCCTTCTGTAAATGCACTGCATGGGGCAGTGCCAGTGAATCCCACACTGACACCACGTGTGGAAGGGTGGTGGGTAATTCACTGACACAGGAGACAGACAGGTGAATTTGGCAACACCGCACAGGTGCCCAGTTTTATTTCAGGGTGCTATTTTTTCTTTAATCCCGCAGATGGTGCTGTGGGTCCGTGGTCTGATTTACCAATGATGGTAAACAGAACCACGGGCATACCAAGCGATGGTACACAATACCGGCGCCCTTGCAGGTGCTTCGAAACAATAATTCAAAACAGAAGGCACAAAGAAACAGGGAAAATAAAACAGTAACAAAACTACAAAGAAAAGGTGCTGCACTTTGTAGCGATATCCCAGTCCCTGTTGCCCGTGCGACCCGGATCACCGTCCTACGCTGCCGGCTAACTAGCCTGCTCTGATATACTAATCAGGGGTCTGCCTAAGGGTTCCCTACCCTCAATGTCTCGCTCTGAACCTCCGTTTCTTTCTCTCCCACTGGTTCTCGGTCGTGGACCAGTGCTTCCGCACTCTTGGTGCGTTTAACAGGGCAGACCTAAGGAAACAACAGAGCGTTAATTTATAGGGCTAACAATCTCTCAAGACTCGCCTCTCAGCCATTCAGAGAGGGGGAAAGTCCACACACCCACTTTCCCACCTCCCCGTGTCACTGCCATGACTCACAGGCGGTTGTTGGACGACTGCCGCCCTCTTCCTGCAGCCCTGTGAACACGCCAGCAGAGTCAGCATAGATCTCCCCAGCTACAGGCAGCATTTGATTTTTTCAGTGTACCGATGACAATAACAAATTTAGTGAAAGCCTACTTTGGAGATTTGCAATTTTGTTTTTCAACTTCAGAATTCTGCACTATATGACAATGCATAGAAGTTGGAATAATGGAAGGATGCACAATTTCTCCACTGGCTTTTACCATGGCAATGGAAGTAATCAAAATGGTTAGTGCGAGGAGAGTGCTTGGCTTTTGGAATGCGACTACCACCAATTCGAGCATACATGGATGACATGACAACCATGCCTACAACAGTAGCCTGTACTAATCGGTTCTTGGGCAAATTAACCAATAACATCGAACAGGCACGAATAGACTTCAAGCCCACTAAATCAAGGAGCATAAGAATAAGAATTCAGCATAAGAAAGTTTACAAACGAGAGGAGGCCATTCGGCCCATCTTGCTTGTTTGGTTGTTAGTAGCTTATTGATCCCAAAATCTCATCAAGCAGCTTCTTGAAGGATCCCAGGGTGTCAGCTTCAACAACATTACTGGGGAGTTGATTCCAGACCCTCACAATTCTCTGTGTAAAAAAGTGTCTCCTATTTTCTGTTCTGAATGCCCCTTTTTCTAAACTCCATTTGTGACCCCTGGTCCTTGTTTCTTTTTTCAGACTGAAAAAGTCCCTTGGGTCGACACTGTCAATACCTTTTAGAATTTTGAATGCTTGAATTAGGTCGCCACATAGTCTTCTTTGTTCAAGACTGAATAGATTCAATTCTTTTAGCCTGTCTGCATATGACATGCCTTTTAAGCCCGGAATAATTCTGGTCGCTCTTCTTTGCACTCTTTCTAGAGCAGCAATATCTTTTTTATAGCGAGGTGACCAGAACTGAACACAATATTCAAGATGAGGTCTTACTAGTGCATTGTACAGTTTTAACATTACTTCCCTTGATTTAAATTCAACACTTTTCACAATGTATCCAAGCATCTTGTTGGCCTTTTTTATAGCTTCCCCACATTGTCTAGATGAAGACATTTCTGAGTCAACAAAAACTCCTAGGTCTTTTCCATAGATTCCTTCTCCAATTTCAATATCTCCCATATGATCTCTATAATTAAAGGTAAAGTAATAGATAAAAGGTTCTACATCAATGGTGAGACAATCCCAACAGTGTCTGAGAAGCCAGTGAAAAGTCTTGGGAGAGGGTACGATGGGGATCTAAAGGACACAGTTCATGTGGGAGAAGTTAGACAACAAGCAGTGGAAGGGTTGAAGAGCATAAACAGCAGCTCTTTACCGGGCAAACTGAAACTCTGGTGCTTTCAGCTTGGCCTACTGCCAAGGCTGCTGTGGCCACTGACTGTGTACTCTTTGACAACAGTAGAGAAGTTGGAAGCTTTAATCAGTTCATAAGTCAAGAAATGGTTGGGAGTTCCATGCTGCCTGAGCAGATTGGGACTTTATGATACTGCAGCTACCAGTCACTGCTCTAACTAAGGAGTTTAAGTGCGCCAAGATCCGACTGGAAATTACATATTCACATGACAAATGCGTAAGGGAGGCAGCACCTGTGTTGAAAACTGGAAGAAAGTGGGTGGCAAAGAAAGCCGTGGAAGATGAAAAGGCTGCCCTTCAAATCGGTGATATTATGGGATTAAGCATGGAAGAGGGGGTGGAGCATGGAAGGCAATGGCACAAGGCAACCCCAGTTCAACAGAGGAAGCTGGTAGTCAGCAAGGTGCAAAAGCAAGAGGAGAGGATGAGGATGAAAGTGCATCCTCATCCTCATCCTCACGCTACAACCCGGTTATTCAGAGATGTTGGGTTCAGTGGTCAAGAGTTGCATCGCACAGTGAAGAACTTATCTGAAGCAGCAGCAACTGGCTGTGGTTGAGATGGGGAAAGATTCTGGCTGGGGATCTCAAGCACAATAGAAAGAAAGCAACGTTGATGTACAGATAAGTAAGCTGGGTTGAGTAAATTTTTATCATAGAGTTCCCTTGTATTATTAAAAGGATCCCCCGCTAAAGACAGTTAATCACATACATGCTGAGTTTTATCCAGCCTTACCATTAACTTTTTTTCCTGCCAATCTAAATCAAACACCACCTCTCCTGCTCTCCCATTCCATATAACTATTTTATTTAATTGTTTTATTTTTAGTTCAAATATGAATTAACATTAGATAAGATCTAAGAGGAAACAGTTTGTTGAAGTGATAAAATAAATCAAATATATATTTCAGGAACTGTAACAGTGTACTAATAAAAATATTTATGTTTTCAATGACATTTTCAATTAATCTGGCCTATGCACATTCCAGGACCTTCAAAAGACTTACTCACTCCCTGGATTCTCGCTGTTTTTGTATGTCAGGCTCCTCTCATCCCTTCAGGATTACAGGGTCTCTAGAAATTCAGGTTTGGCTCAGTTCTTTTCCCCGATATGCCCAAATAGGTGTTTGGTCTCCGCACTTTATAGTCATTTTGTTCTTCATGAAACTGCCCCCCTACCAGTCACTAGCATATGGGAATTCTGGACTAGGAATAAATCTTGGACAATGTTTTCACATCCTCCAAAGAATTGGCACATCAATTAATACATTTTAAATTCGCCCATAGAGCTTATGCAACCCCACATAGAAAATACCAAATGAGAATTGTGGAAGATCCCCTCTGTCATGGGTGCACCCAGGGTGCAGTTGTCACCTATCTTCATATGTTTTGGGAATGCCCCAGGGTCCAGGCCCTCTGGAAATATGTAGTTTCAGTGATGTCTGCTGCTGTGTGCTGGAGTGCTTCTTTTGGCAGATGACTCCCAACTCTATATTCCCACAATGTCAAAACATCTGTTGACTGCAGCCAAGATAGTGATCCTGAGGAGATGGGTGGGGCCTGGTATACTGCTCCTAAATACCTGGCTACATTCCTTTCATGAAATTATTTTATTTGAAAGGTCCACAGCTAGGCTACATACAGCCAGCTTCGCCACGTTGACTTCATAGTCAGCTGCAGCTAATAACATAACTGAGCACCTTCTTAACAGGGCTCCCCATTAGACCAATTGCACTACACACACACACTCCATTGTGACATGTATTCTCTGTCATTACTGTATGTCTTTGTTACTTTATATTAGTGTAATTATATACAGTGTCTATAGAAAGTCTACACCCCCTTCAACTTTTGTCACATTATGTTGTGTCAGTGCCTCAGTTTCATGCATTTAAATGAGGATTTTTTTCTACACACCTACACACCATACTCCACACTGTTAAGTGGAAAAAAGTTTTTATTGAGAAAAAAATGTTATATTAAAAATACAAAACTGAAAGATCATAATTGGATAAGTCTCCACCCCCCATACTTGGTGGAAGCACCTTTGGCAGCAATTACAGTTGTGAGTCTGTTTAGATAGGTCTCTACCATCTTTGCACACCTAGATTTGGCAATATTTGACCATTCTTCTTTACAAAATGGTTCAAGTACTGTCAAGTTCTTTGGGGAGCGTTGACGGACAGCAATCTTATCAGCGATCTAATTGGGCTACTCAAGGACATTTACCTTTTTGTTCCTTAGCCACTCCAGTGTAGCTTTGGCTGTGTGTTTTGGGTCACTGTCATGCTGAAAGGTGAACTTCAGTCCCAGTTTCAGCTTTCTTGCAGAGGGCAGCAGGTTTTCCTCAAAGACTTCTCTGTACTTTGCTCCATTCATTTTCTCTTCTATCTTGACAAGTGCCCCAGTTCCTGAAGATGAGAAACATCCCCATAACATGGTCCTGCCACCACCAAGCTTCACAGTAGGGATGGTGTTCTTTGGCTGATGCCCTGCGTTGGGTTTGCGCCAAACATAACACTTTGCATTTAGGCCAAAAAGTTCAATTTTAGTTTCATCAGACCACAAAACTTTTTGCCACATGGCTACATAATCTCCCAAGTGTTTTTTTTGCATACTTCAAAACGGGATTCAAGGTGGGATGTCTTGAGTAATGGCTTCCTTCTTGTCACTCTACCATACAGGCCAGATTTGTGGAATGCTTGGGATATTGTTGTCACATGCACACTTTGACCAGTCTTGGCCATAAAAGCCTGTAGATCTTGTTGTCATTGGCCTCTTGGTAGCCTCTTTGATCAGTCTCCTTCTTGCTTGGTCATCCACTTTGGAGGGACGGCCTGATCTAGGCAGGGTCTTGGTGGTGCCATACACATTCCACTTCTTAAGAATTGTCTTGACCGTGCTCCAAGTGATATTCAAAGCCTTTGATATTTTTTATAACCATGCCCTGATCTGTGCCTTTTAAAAACTTTGTCCCGTTGTTCTTTTGAAAGCACCTTGGTGCTTATGGTTGAGTCTTTGCTTTGATTACCCATCAGAGGAAACCTACAAGAACTGATGAATTTATTCTGAAATCATGTAAATAACTATAATTTAACAGTCGGAGGCCACCTAACTTGGTGTGTGATTTTGAAGGCAATTGGTTACACCTGAGCTGTTTTAGGATTGCTATTACAAGGGGGTGGACTTTTAACCAACCAAGCTATTTCAGTTTTTATTTTTAATTAATTTTCTACAAAATTCTATAATATTTTTTTCACTTTAATTCATTTTCTACAAATTTCTAGATTTTTTTTTTTTTTTTCAAAGTTGTGTGGTAGGATGTTTAGATAAATGAAAAAAATATATATTTTAATGCATTTTAATTCCAGGCTATAAGGCAAACAAAATGTGAAATAGGCACTATAGGCACTGTATGTATGTGTATGTATGTATATATATATATATATATATATATATATATATATATATATATATATACACACACACACAATGGCTTGCAAAAGTATTCAGACCCCTGACCAATTCTCTCATATTACTGAATTACAAATGGTACATTGAAATTTCGTTCTGTTTGATATTTTATTTTTAAACACTGAAACTCAGAATCAATTATTGTAAGGTGACATTGGTTTTATGTTGGGAAATATTTTTAAGAAAAATAAAAAACTGAAATATCTTGCTTGCATAAGTATTCAACCCCTGTGCTGTGGAAGCTCCCAGTTTGCACCGATGAAAGAAATTGCCCTAACGAGGACACAATTACCTTACCATTGGCCTCCACCTGTGAACCATTAAAGTTGCTGTCACATTTTCTGGATAAAAACCCCACTGTTGAAGGATCATTGGTAAGGCTGTGAATCTGAAGGAAAATGAAGACCAAAGAGCATTCTACAGAAGTTAGAGATAAAGTAATACAAATGCATAGATTAGGGAAAGGGTACAAAATAATATCCAAGTGTTTGGATATCCCAATGAGCACAGTTGGATCAATAATCAGGAAGTGGAAGCTGCATCACACCACCCAGGCACTGCCAAGAAAAGGCTGTCCCTCAAAACTCAGCACTCAGACAAGAAGGAGACTTGGGAGAGAAGCCACAGAGAGGCCAACAATCACTTTGAAGGAGCTACAGAGTTCAGTGGCTGGGAGTGGAGTAGTGGTGCACCAGTCAACCATATCAAGAGCTCTGCATAACACTGGCCTGTATGGGAGGGTGGCAAGAAAGAAGCCGTTACTCAAAAAGTACCATCTGAAAGCATGTCTGGAGTTTGCCAGAAAGCATGAGAGTGACCCAGCTGCAATGTGGGAAAAGGTTTTGTGGTCAGATGAGACCAAGATAGAGCTTTTTGGCCAAAACTCAAAGCACTACGTGTGGTGCAAACCTAACACTGCCCTTGCCTCAAGACACACCATCCCTACAGTGAAGTATTGTGGTGACAGCATCATGCTGTGGGGATGCTTCTCATCAGCAAGGACTGGGCATCTTGTTACAATTGAAGGAAGAATGTATGAAGCAAAATACAGGAAAATACTGCAAGAGAATCTGCTGAATTAGTTCGCTAACAAATTGAAGCTTGGGAGGAAATTCACCTTTCAGCAGGACAATGATCCCAAGCACAAGGCAAAAGCAACATTGGAGTGGCTCAAGAACAAAAAGGCGAATGTCCTACAGTGGCCCAGTCAAAGTCTTGATCTCAATCCCATTGAGAATCTGTGGCACTATTTGAAAATTGAGGTCCACAAGCGTCGTCCAACCAACCTGAACAACCTGGAGCAAATCTGCCAAGAAGAATGGGCCAAAATCACTCCAACACTGTGTGCAAAGCTGGTACATACTTACCCCAAAAGACTTAAAGCTGTTATTGCAGTGAAAGGTGGCTCTACCAAATAGTAATTTGTGGGGGTTTGTGAGGCGAGAGTGTATTAAATGGAATGTCCAGACAGTAATTTACATGTACAGAAATAAAATAATTTATTTTTATTATCTATACACAACAAAATAATTAAATAACAAAAGAAAACAAAATGGTGTGAGGGAAGGAGTGCAGGGGTGAAATCCAAAACAGATCGTGATAACTCGTCTTTTATCGTCTTCGTGGTAAACCATACATAAATAAAAAAAGACAAAAGAAATGTTAGTGTTTTTTTTTTTTTAAAATCCCGCTGCACCAAACCAGTCTCTCCCTCCACCCGTTACTCCTCCTATTTTACTTTCGGACCAACCCCGAACACAGTAGTACGTTCCCTTTAGTATGTAATGTCCCGCCTCTGTAGTCAGTGGAACACCAATCCCCAACTGACAAGTGTCCTTATCCTTCACTTGACTCCAGTGGCTGGAATTTACATACTCGTACTTCTGCCCCTCACCAAGGTGCCGCCCCTCAAAAGATTACTTTTGCCATGGTCACGAGATCTTGGTAAGGGAAGTCCCGAGTTGGTTTGATGCCATCTACTGTCGGGAGGCTGAATCACAGACCGAAATCCCTTTGACTCATCACAGGGTTGAATACTTATGCAAGCAAGATATTTCAGTTTTTTATTTTTCTTAAAAATACTTCCCAACATAAAACCAATGTCACCTTACAATAATTGATTTTGAGTTTAAGCCTTTTAAAATAAAATATCGAACAGAACGAAATTTCAATGTACCATTTGTAATTCAGTAATATGAGAGATTTGGTCAGGGGTCTAAATACTTTTGCAAGGCACTGTATATAAAACTGCAGTGTATAAAATTGAAGGCATATGAAGGTTAGGGTGAAGGTTTTAAAAAATGTACACAAAAAGTTTAGAAGATTAAAAAATCTTATTTTCAGGACATTTTGGGAAAAATCCCTTCTTCAGCTGTTTAAAAAGAAAATTAAACACAGTCCAGTAAAGTTCTTCTTGTTCAAGAATTGTAATTGTACAAAACTTCTGTGGATGGTGTCATGGTTATTAGAATACAATGCTCATTCCTAGAGGTTCAAAAGTTCACAGTTTTAAGATAAACTCTCGTTCCTTTTGTTTCCGAGCAACATTTGTTCCATAGCACTGATTGATCACACAGACTGTGGTGTCTTCAGCAGTGTGATCATCACTGTTGGAGTGATGGGCTACTGGAAATGCAGTTGTGTTAAATCGAATGCTTCTTAAATGTTCTACAAACCAGTCTGCTAAACGTCTTTTAGTTTCCCCAATATACAATTTGTTGCATTTCTTGCAGGTAACACAATAAACTATTTCATTAGATCAGTAGTCCTCAAAGTGGTGCCTATGGGCAAATTCGTGCCCGCGAAGCCAGGCCATCGTGTCCTCGGCAGCGGTTCCTAAATTATGGGTCATGAACACTAATTTAATTTTCTATCTCATTTTTTTTTTATTTCACCAGACAAGGGAAACACTGTAGTATATTTATTTACGAGTCCACGTTTTCTGAATAATTGTACTGGAGATGAGCGATCTTTAAAACAATAGTGTTGACAAATTTGTCAAATTGAAGTAAAGCGAGACACTATTTATCCTCTTTTATTTTTATTTATATACAGTTATCTGTGTAAACATGCTATTAAAAAACGTTTGCCTTGCGTATTTTATGTAAATCATTTAATGAATAGGCGCAGCATGCACAATTACTGCCTGAGACTTGGCTTTATTAGAGTGAGCCAAGAATAACTCCCGCTAAAACTTTTAATATATATATATATATATATATATATATATATATATATATATATATATATATATATATATATATATATATAACACACACACACATTCTGTGAACGCAGTGTTTAAGATAAGAACCTATGAAATTGTCAGCGTACCCGCAAACAGCCAAGTAAGATCAATTTATGCCCATGTCCAAATTACTTTGAGGAGCACTGCTTTAGATGTACATGTAAAATGTTCATGAATGTTGAATGAAGTTTTAATGCCTCTAATCTCTGTTTCAGAATGAATGTATTTACAGATATTACATCATGGTCTATTACATGGATATGTACTTTTCAAATGTTCCCCAGAAGGATGAATAGTATTGTGTACCACATATTCTCTTATATTCTTGTCTCTTCTATAAGACTTCAAGGGGGGATTTTTGAAAATAGGTGCTGTAGATGGGTCTTTTTGTAAAATTGTAAAGTTTCTTTGCACAATTGCCTGTATCTTTCTGTTGGTAGGGTGGTAAGTGAGGATCAGAGGGATTCTCTCATCTGTGTGTTGTATAGTGTTATTATTTAACACATTTTTGTTCTAGTTATATTTGAAATGCTTTAGTGATGATCTTGTCCGGAAAGCCACAATTTCCAAAAAACACACACATTTCCTCGCTTTTGGTGAAGAAACCTTATTTCTACAAGATTTTTTTTCAAAATGTTTCCCCCTTTGTCTTTTTGTTGCTGTTTCCATATCTAGATAAAAATAAATAAAGGTAGGTTGCCATGGTTAGTGTAATTCTATTTGTTTATCCAAAGTTGTATTTGGCAAGTTGTTATATTAATTTTATAGGATTTGTATGTTACAAAAATTTCAAAAATAAGATGGAGTTATGTTTTGTTATCATTACCTGCATTACAAAGTAAGACGCTTCCTCTTTATTATCTGTATAATCGCAAACAGCCAGTAAATACTAGTATATAGATATATATATATATCATATATATATATATATATATATATATATATATATATATATATATATATATATATAAATGCTAGAAATTGTGTAGTCTATAATGTGTCGATATTATTAATTATTATTATTGCCTTGCACATATCTGTCCAGAACTCTGGCACTGAGAGGCAGGTGGGAAAGAAAGGATATTCCCGGGAAGTTCTTTAAACTATATGATTTTAGTAAGTTTCACATTTGTTGTTTTTTTTTTAGTTCACATTTACTTATTAACCTTTACACAATTCCTTGCAGTTTGTTAAAATAAAAAAAAAATAAAAAAGCCGCAGTGAAAAATAACTATATTGAGAAAAGAAGTTCAGAACAGGTGTGCTGCAAAGGGAAATATCGGGAATTGAAAAGGGGCCTAGTGTAGTGAAATATCGCCGTTGTTATATACAGTTTTTTAATATAATACAAACATATTTTGATTAACACAGTTTAGTACAGTTTATTTACACCTGACACTTACCTCCTCATTAAAGTTTACCTCTGCACTAAAATAAAATGTCTTCCGGATTGGAATTTGAACACTTTATTCAATTTGCATAATCTACTCCTCTGATTAATTATTACTCTGGAGAGTAGTAACTCATCTGTTAATCTTCTCTTTTACTCTCGGAATAACTACTTCTGAAGTAGCATTACTCTAGAAGTAACTAGTCCACTTTTATGCAAGCCATCCTATATGCACAAATATGAATCTACTTGCCCTTCTTAGCACTTTGAGATTTTGAACTGAATAGAAGAACTACAAGACTTGTGGGTGCAAAATTCAGTTGAACTTTTGTAACAGAAGACAACTTGTCTAATTCAAGACCACCTATATACTCCCTTAAGGCTCAGCTGTTAAATCTAGTCCATAATGTATTCACGTTTACATGTGTGCATAGTTCTTTTTTTATCAACAAGAAAATACAGTCTAACTGAATCAATCAGAATGAAGATGTTGGTTGGAGGTAGTGTAGTGGTAAAAGATTGCTTGGGGAAATTACCAAGACTTATTACTTCATTACTTACATAGCCTATTGATTTCCTGTCATCATTTCCACAGGACAGCACATCACTGGGAATTTAGAGGCCCTGTAAAGATAGTAGTTGATATGTAACAGCTGTCAATATAATTTGTATTGCAGTTTATAGCAATGGTGACATACGCAATATATATATATATATATATATATATATATATATATATATATATATATATATATATATATATATATACACAGCTGCCCAACGTTTTGATATGTTGTACATATCTTTCTCAAGGGAGCACGTGTTTGAATCAAAACATTGAAGGTATTTATAGGTTTTTGAATTCAACTATTTGTCATTGTTTATATTGAAATCCATGATTTATTCTTACATGATATAATGGTGTTATATATTGTGTCATCATTTTTTCTTCTATCTTTAAATCTGTATTCATTCTAATTAACATAAGTTTATATAAGCTTATATTTATATTCTCATGCAATGCTGGCTCTGGCACTTGCTTTGGCCTCACCAGGGGATCAGCATGCACAACTTTTGAGTGAATTTTGTTTATTTATCTATTTAAATATTATATATTTATTGGAGTTAATGAGTTCATTTTTTTCTGTCGAGTCCCGCTGGCATAATCATGTTCAGTCTATTTACCCTTTTACTTTCTTTTATTCTTCTATATGCTGCATTGTCTAATTTTATCTGTTCTAATACTACAAGCATTACATCATTTATGTCATGTCCTTGGCTGGTGAAGTGCTGTACTATTGGTTCATGATTTTTTTTTTTTTTATTATTAATTAATGAAAGGTGGTTCTGAACTCTTATGTAAAGTTGTTCCAGTCTCCATCATTTTTTATTTCATCACATTTTCCAAAGGCTATTCCATAACAACATTGCTATTTGTAGCTACTAGTTTTCAGTGGATATGTGTTGTTCTTATGTTAAATTATATTTTTACGTTTGTCCATGTATTTACTTACACACTTTACATGTACTAGTGCAAGTGTTTGTAGAACCTATTCTGTCAATTATTCTTTTATGTTTACTGTGAACTAAAATATCACCTAAATTAGCTTCTCTTTTGAATGTTACAACTGGGGCCTTAAGAAATACTGAGACCCCTTGTCATTGAATTACTTTCATATCTAAGGGATATGGGCAGGGGCGCAACCAGAGGGGGCTCAGAGGGCTCGAGTTCCCCCCTTAGCCATAGACGTGATTACAAATGTGTTTATTTTTTGTATTATTACCGACTGCAAATTCATGATACAGTCGTATAGATGTAAAGTAAGGAAGCAGCAAACATCGCTTCACTTCCACCCAATGAAACCATTTACACAGCTGACCAAATCCGACCAATGAAAACCACACCTATAAAGGCTAGCTGACAAAATGCAACTAATTAAAACTATGTATGTAGGTGATACCAACGTTTTCCAATTTAGAAAAATACATGGTTTGCTTCTAGTTGAAATTAAACATGACGAAAAATAAAATAACACTAATATAATTAGCCTTATTAGAAAGTTAAACATTTCATTTGGCGGTTGAATTTTCTTTCAAGCTCAACACTATGGATACTGCAGGTTTAAAAGTTGGCAAAAGCAAATCAATTGTGTGTGGGTGAATAAAAGCCCTTTATACACTGCCTGACTAACAAGTAAGTCACAGGTTGTATTTATGTATTTATTATAAAAGGCAGTGCTTAATTTGTAAAGAAAGAGGTGCCAGGGCACAAGCAATGACAATAATACCGTCCTCAAGAACAACACGTTCACATTGAGCCCCGGCACACATTAAGCACTGATAATAGATAATGTTACTGTTACTTGAAGTGTATGCAATCTATTACTTTTACCCTACCGTTAACAGTGATTACCCGTTCTCATCTAGCAAGACTGCATAATTGAGAGCAACGACTGAGACAGGATACAGCAACGACCGAGATGGAAATCAGCGGTGGCATCAGCAACAGCTACGAAAGCGAAAAAGGTTTTACCGTGGGGCGATCGACACCGGTTTTTACCTACAGATTTCTAAATGGATAGGCGGGCACACAGGACAGTGGAGCAGCTGCAGCACCAGACAGACGGATTGATAGTCGAGGCGTCAGGGACCCGTGTTCTGTAGCAGAGCTATATGAAGCTGTCAGAGGGAGTCATATTTACTACTCCCTCGCAGAAGTGTGCCTTTTTAAGTATTTTTTATCAGTTAAGAATTAAGACACTGTCTTTTGATTTGTTTGCTGGCATTTGAAATAAAATAATTTCTAAATATATTTGTCTCCGTGGTTGTACACTGGTGCTGCTCCCCCGAATAAAATCTTAATTGTCATAATTACCTGCACATCTGATTTTGTATCTTAGTTAATGCCATGCCTTTGTAACTTACAATATGTTGGTAAAACTAAAAGAGTGGTGAGCATTAATGAACATAAAAGTGCCATTTGTAGGCAGTGCCAGCACAAGGATTTTTGCTACCCTAGGCCAACAGAATTTTGCTGCCCACCCTTTTAAATGTTATATATAGTAATAGGCCAGAGTACAGACTTGAAAGTAATAATAATTTTTTATTTTTCTAAAACAAAAAAAAACAAAAAAACAAACACATATAATTCCAGTGGGCAATAATCAAGATCCAGTTCAGAGAGGGGGAATTCCATTTCCACGGTGGTCTTGGACTTTATGTACGGTGACCACCCGTCCCTAATTGGGCGGGACAGTCCCGAAATGTAAAGATCAGGTCCCAGTCCAGGGCTTAATGCCTCTGGGGTGGCATTTGTCCCGAATTCGTAGACACAGTGCAATCTTACAGTGTAGCGCCACAGTCAAACCATAGCATATCTGTTTATTGTGCAAGACAGCACCACCCCTGCCGCATTATTTTGCAATGCCCGACACTCGTTCACTCGGCAGTTAAAACAATAAAACAATGTATGTGTATACCCAGGCGCTCCCCCAGAAACCTTTGACATTGTACGCACAACTGAACCTCACCAACACCTCATCTCATGCCGATAACGACTCTACAACATGCTGTAAAGTGTTTCAGTCAGTGCTGTATTTCTGTTCTTTCCTGAGTTTCCTGAGTCCACAACAATAAAAGCCCCCCCCCCCCCCCCCCGCGTTGAAAAGGTGGTCACCCTATCATTATGCGTAGAATTCCCAGGTGAGAATGTGCTTGTGTTTGGTACAGTTCAGGTCTGCAGTGGTCTTGCGTCTTGTTGTATTCTTTTCAGGTTCCTAAGATCGACCATCAGCAGGTGCTGTGAAGTCAGCACTACAAAGTACTGGTACTGGGTCTGGCTCACGTATGCCACCAGTGGATCACTAGGGTACTGCACTGTCTCTCTCTCTCTCTCTCCAAATGAGCCCTAAATATAGCACTCCCAGGCTGTACCGTGCTATATTTATAATCCACACTTTTTTTTTTCTTTAGGTCTGGAATCCTCCTCCTGGCCCACAGTGATACACAACAAATATTCTTCTCTGGTTATTAAAAAAAGCTCTTTTTAAATAGAACTGGTCTATGTGTTTTAATTCTTCTCCCTGCTACTGTGTGCAGGTTTATAATAACAATAGAATATTAGGTACAACTTTATTTTTATTTATTTAATTATTTATTTAACATAGCCCCAAAAGGAACACCAGTACACAACCGGGCCCTTTTTAAAACAAAGTAACGTTTCACTATCATCAGGTGGCAAATAATGAACTGCCGTAGGCAATGTACTCACAACTATATACAATCATCACTTCGGTTACAAATGGTAGTGACATCTACTGTCAGCTCTACAATGACAATATTTATAATCAATGGATTCTACCACCATGCATGAGCTTAGAGTTATAAATAACAATTGACACAGGTTACTAATTTGCAGTCCTAGGCGACGCCTGTTCTGCCTATATGGTTACGCCAGCCCTTGTCCGTAGGAAAGACATACATTTGCCACTGGCTAGACATTTTGAGGAAGTAAATCATTCAATTTTGGAATTAAAATTTTGTGGTACACAAAGATTACACCGTGTAACAATTTTATTTATTTTTTTTTGTTCCTGGGTAGTAAGTGCTATTTCCTAATTGCTTATGCCTCAGAAGTATAGAAAATGGCTATTATTCCCCACAAACTTTGCTTTGGTGACCAGGACTGTGGCAGAGCAAAGCTCTGCCCTTTAAATTGGCAGGGATGGGGTTAACTTCCCCTACCTGCCTGGGTTTATTATGTTCAGGTGGCTGGGGTTGATTAGTTGATTAGGTTGATTAACGATCAATCAGCGCCCAGCCACCTGATATAAAAGGAGGCCTCTGCTTCTCATTTGGAGAGGGGGAGCTGAGGAAGCAGGTTGGGTTTTTTTGGGTTGTTTAGAAAGTTGAATCCAGTGAAGGCATTGCCCAGCCTGGAAACTGTTATTTTTGTAAGTTTTGCTTTTTATCTTTTTTGTGTTTAAATTGCTTTGTTTTGGACCTTGTGCCATTTCATTTTGTGTTTATTTATAATAAAATAGTTATTTTTTTGAACTGCAGTCTGTCTCTGGGCCTCTATCCACTCACCAGCCTGCCACATTTGGTGTCAGAAGTGGGATAGCGCCACCTAGAGGCTCAGAGCAGTATTTTTTTTTTTTTTTTTTTTTTTTTTTTGAAAAAAAAAAAATGGGAAAGAAGAGCAGACAGTGGAAAAGGCAGGACAAGCAGCAGCTGAAGAAATGTAAGCTGCTGCAGCCACCGCTGGAGGACCCGGCCAGCCTCTTCCCTTGGTGTTCCTGGTGCGGGAAGGAGGACCATCGTTGGCGGTCCTGCCCAGATGTGCCACCGGCAAACTGGTGTGGCCGGTGTGAGGAGGACGGCCACAACTGGGCAGGATGCCCGTACAACCAGGCCCAGGAAGAGGTGCAGTATTCACCCCGGGCATCAGGGGCCACCCCACTACCTCCAGCACCACCACCTTCACCACCGTCCCAGGAGATCTGGGACTGGTTGATGCACCCTGAGGCAGACCTCGTCCACGATCTCCCCATAGTTATCAACACGCTGTGGCGTCGAGATGGGGAGAGGTGGGAACAGTGGGAGGAACAGCACCACCCGGCCTCCTTCCCAGAGGTTGCCCTCATGGTGGTTAATTACCTGGCGGTAGACATGGGAGATCCACCGGTCACTCCAATAAAGAGAGGTGAGCCGCCTTCCCGAGAGCCAGAGAGGGGTGAGCCGCCTTCCCGAGAGCCAGAGAGGGGGGAGCCGTCCCAGAGCCAGAGAGGGAGGAGCTGCCCAGAGCCCTGCCGTCGCTCCCAGAGCCAGAGAGGGAGGAGGATCTGCCGTCGCTCCCAGAGCCAGAGAGGGAGGAGGAGCTGCCGTCGCTCCCAGAGCCAGAGAGGGAGGAGGAGCCTGCCGTCGCTCCCAGAGCCAGAGAGGGAGGAGGAGCTGCCGTCGCTCCCAGAGCCAGAGAGGGAGGAGGATCTGCCGTCGCTCCCAGAGCCAGAGAGGGAGGAGGATCTGCCGTCGCTCCCAGAGCCAGAGAGGGAGGAGGATCTGCCGTCGCTCCCAGAGCCAGAGCCAGAGCCAGAGAGGGAGGAGGCCGCCTCCGTCACTCCCAGAGCCAGAGAGGAGTGAGGAGCCGCCGTCGCTCCCAGAGCCAGAGAGGGACATAATTGGACTCTTGGGGGGAGGGGGGTGGGGAGGGTGGGGGGAAGGGGGGAGTTGGCCGATTGCGGCCAGTGTACGTTGTACATGGGGGGAGGTGTGTGGCAGAGCAAAGCTCTGCCCTTTAAATTGGCAGGGATGGGGTTAACTTCCCCTACCTGCCTGGGTTTATTATGTTCAGGTGGCTGGGGTTGATTAGTTGATTAGGTTGATTAACGATCAATCAGCGCCCAGCCACCTGATATAAAAGGAGGCCTCTGCTTCTCATTTGGAGAGGGGGAGCTGAGGAAGCAGGTTGGTTTTTTTTTTTGGGTTGTTTAGAAAGTTTGAATCCAGTGAAGGCATTGCCCAGCCTGGAAACTGTTATTTTTGTAAGTTTTGCTTTTTATCTTTTTTGTGTTTAAATTGCTTTGTTTTGGACCTTGTGCCCTTTCATTTTGTGTTTATTTATAATAAAATAGTTATTTTTTTGAACTGCAGTCTGTCTCTGGGCCTCAATCCACTCGCCAGCCTGCCACAAGGACAGTAATATTACAAAATATCACTATTTCCAATGGGAAAACAGGCAAATGTGTGTCTTTTCGTTCACATAAAGTCAGAAAAAAACAACATATGAATCCAAATTAACATGTATTTATACTAAAGTAATACAAAAATGACTACAAAAGATTTAGAAGTGAGTAGTTTTTCGAGATTTATGATTATACTGTATTTACAGTATAAACGTAAATCTTGAAAAACTACTCACTTTTAGTCATTGCCAATTGTTTACTACGGTTTTCTCCCCAATTTGGAATCTCCAATTATTATTTTTATCAGTGGCAAAAACTCCTAATTAAATCAATTTTGATTCCATGTTGTAACATAGTAAAATGTGGAAAAGTCCAAGGAGGGTGAATAGGGTTGCTTAATATACCTTCACAAATATGGCCTCCCGACAGTCACCTTTACCAAGATGAAGTGCACCTATCCTAACCACAGGGACCTAAAGCCTCCATTCAATCACTATATATATACAGCAGCTCTCGAAAGTATTCACCCTCCTTGGACTTTTCCACATTTTACTGTGTTACAACATGGAATCAAAATTGATTTAATTAGGAGTTTTTGCCACTGATAAAAATAATAATTGGAGATTCCAAATTGGGGAGAAAACCGTAGTTAAACAATTGGCAACGACTAAAAGTGAGTAGTTTTTCGAGATTTACGATTATACTGTAAATACAGTATAATCGTAAATCTCGAAAAACTACTCACTTCTAAATCTTTTGTAGTCATTTTTGTATTACTTTAGTATAAATACATGTTAATTTGGATTCATATGTTGTTTTTTTCTGACTTTATGTGAACGAAAAGACACACATTTGCCTGTTTTCCCATTGGAAATAGTGATATTTTGTAATATTACTGTCCTGGTCACCAAAGCAAAGTTTGTGGGGAATAATAGCCATTTTCTATACTTTTGAGGCATAAGCAATTAGGAAATAACACCTACTACCCAGGAACCAAAAAAAAAAAAAATTGTTACACAGTGTTAGCAATCGAGTCTCGGTACAGCTGCTAAAAGCAGCATGTTTTCACATACTCGCGGTTGTGTGTTCGGTGAGTGGAGAACGGGATTGGAGACAAAGTAAATAATAGCAGCTCACCGTGTTTGTCTGTGTAGTTCGTTTTTGTTTGACTTTTTGTTTTGGCTGCCAGTGCCATGTCCTGTGTTTTGTTTGTCTTTTACAACCTTTTATTTTCTGTCTGTTTCATTATTAAATGCTGAGCGCAAACAATTGCTCAGCTTCTCCACCTCTCTGTTGTTTATTTGGTAGTTCCTGTTTCTGGTCTGACGTCACCCAGTACAGCCATCTGTGACACGGAGAGTTGTTGGAGAGTACTGAAGAGATTGAGAGAGAGAGAGAGAAAGAGAGAGAGAGAGAGAGAGAGAAAGAAAGAAAGAGTGTGTGTGAGTGAAAACTAAACTAAACTCTACTATGAGTTAAACCAAAGAAAAAAAAATGTGTTTGTTTGGTTTGTGATAAATAGGTTTAGCCTGATTTAATCAGGAGTCTCATTGTTTAGTTAGAAACCTGAGGTGGGTTAGGTTTTTTTTTTTTTTTTTTTTTTTTTTTTTTTGTTTCTGAAAAATAAATACACACAGCAGCATTTCTGTCCATGCTGGTGTTTGACTTTGTTATTTAAAGAAAGAAGACAGTGTTGGTGAGGGTTGCCACCTTAATCACTACAGAAAATGGGCATCTCTCTCTCTCTCTCATATATATATATATATATATATATATATATATATATATATATATATATATATATATATATTATTGTTTGTGTGTGTATAAGCAAGATTACATTCAAATGAGTTTCACGTTGAGTGGGTGAAACTTGCCTGGAATCGGCAGAACAATAGCTGTTTACTGCAAAACTGCATAGAGGACAGCAGCATCCTTCTCTGAAGGCCACTTTGATGTAGGGACTTTGGCAGGGATTTTAGCTGTGGGTTGTTTTGTACAAGTAAAACTTCATGTCTGGGCTTTCAGCCGCTGTCAAAACACAATGATAAGGGGGAAAGGATTACAAAAAAAAAAGGTGCCACATGCACACGGGGCAAGCCCATTATGATCAATCTAAGCACCTCTTTTTTATTCTCCACTTCCCATGCTATAAATCAGCAGGCCCCCCTCTCCTCTCCGCATCCCCGATTTTGAATCACCGAATGTAAATCTGTGACAAGGGTATCTATATATAATATTAATGGCCGCTGAGGAGGGTTCCTCTGAACAGAGCACTCACTGCCAAATAAAGAGTGATCAGAGTCTGGCCGTTCATCCTCCCCAGCACACTCTACATCATCCACAGGACAAATGTAGAATCATTAGGCAAAAAAGCCTAGCCATTCTCTGCAGAAATGGCTGTCGGAGGTACCAATCAATCAAGCGGTGCCAGGTCCCAGAGATATTGTCAGTGGCTACACAAAAAACTGATGTCTGTGCAGGCCACAGAGTAGTCCAGAACCTGTGTTATCTAAAGCTCGCTTGAGGAGCCTGTTGTTTCTTGTGTTGTATCCCTTCAGCCACTTCTTATTTGAATGTATTTACAACAGTAAATGCTCACCAAGGACAGGGGTGACAGCAAAGGAGAAATGGAATGCTGCCACTCTTTTTTTAGGAGAGCTCAGACAATTCTGTATAGTTCTGTTTATGGCTAAGCAAGCCTTACTTTTATAAGCATTCTAATTGGAAAGTGTTAATACAGAGTCCTTCAAATAAAAATATATCACTTACTAAAATAAGAATTAAAAGAAATATCTGCAATCCCATTTGGCCCTGTGTATATAATTCTGATATTTCCATGTACCATTGGAGTAAAGCCCTTGTCAATTGTAGCCTTCAGAAAGCCACAGGTGGAATTCTCTTTCTTATGGTTTAGTAATGTAGGTAACTCCTTAATATTACAGGCTGGCCTTCCAAACTAGTTTGCATCATACTTGTCTAAGGTACTACTGCTAAACATCAAGCTGGAAACTTCTCAGACAGGGTGGCTTTTAGACACCACAAATAAGGAATTCAGTGACAAATCTGCCTGTCAACTTAAATAAAATACAATTATTTTAATATGAGGAATAGTTTTGAAATTGTATACAAAATAAATAAAGTAGCTATTAATTGATAAATTGTATTGTCTTTTCCTTTTTCAACCAGGACAGCTTTTCTATCACAACAAATGTTATTAATGGGGTACAGCTGGGCTGAGGCTTGTGGAGTTGAAGTGAGGAGGGAGACATATGGTGCACTAGATAAATGTATTGGCTGAGCAGACAACCACTAGGTCATACTGCCTCCTTGTGAGATGCTTCACAAAGCACTCAGTGCAAGTTGACTTAGCTGAAAATTAGAGCATTATTATTTGTATTCTATTTCTAATATAAGTCATGAATTTTCTTTCCTCCGCATCTTCGAATCAATCAAAGGCCCATGGGAAAATGACAGACTGCGTTCATAAAACATGTAGAGAGCCTAGGAGAACTTGCTGCATTTTAGTAATCCCAAATATCAAGGTCACTTCACTTTAAATATCGAAAGGGAAGAAAATCACTAGAGTAGCCAGTGAACTTGATTGCACTCCTTACTTTCTCAGAGACATGATTATCATTGCCTGTTGTAAAAATATTTTTTCATATGGGCCTTTTTTAATGATCCAAACTCTGCTGTATTATTTGTCTGACGTGGGTCCTTTTAATAATGTCTAATGACCAGTAGCTCTGTTCCAGTCTGTTCATACCCAACGGCTACTGACTGCCTGGTGTATGACAGTGCCTGTTGTCTGTTTTCAGTGAAGCGACAGAAAAAAATGACCAGTAGTTTCACACCCTGAAGCGTTCATAATCAACAGCAGCAGTGAAAAAGTCTATAAAGTCAGCAAGCCCCTACAAAGAAATGCAATACAGTATGTCTTTTTACAATACATACCAAATGTATTGTTCAATATACCTATTACAGTACGTCATTTACATATATGAAAAAAAAAAAACATTATATATATATATATATATATATATATATATATATATATATTCTATAATATATATATAATATATAATTCATCTGTATATATATGTGTATGACACTAATGTTTAAGTAGGTTTACAAACAACATATAAATTTATATTTTTTAAACACGCTGTATATTTAAATATAAACATATGTTGTACTGGTAAAAATGAAAAAAAAAAAAAAAAAAAAAAAAAAAAAAAAACTAAAAACCCCTTAAAACCTAAAAGTAAAAAGTATTATTTGCCAATATACTGTAAAGCAGGTAAAGTAATAACACCTTATAGGTGCTGGCTACAGGGTTCTTATGGCCTAGGTTGGTAGTTCACAATTTGGTGACTCAAATCGCCACATTTCACTGCCCAGTGGTTCGTTCTACAGTATAACAATATCACAAAGAGGCCAACTAACAATCTACTGTATGCATTTCTAAAAACTAGAAGGATGAAAATCTGATAGGACTCTGCCCTGACAAAATCAGCCACATATATATTGACTATAACATATTCACAGAAAACATTAAATTATGTTCTCTATCAATTAATATAAAGTTGCTTGATAAAAGGTCTTGAAAAATAGATATCTTCTCCTACAACAAAGGCATTTAGACATAGTTGTGTCTAATCGAGTCCCTGGTTTGTTATATTAATACCACTCCAGCAAACATGTACAGGGATATTTAAGTAAAAAACTGTCAAGTAAGCACAAAGTAAGAGAATGATGCAATATTCCTAATTTTGCAAGTGGCTATTGATAATCAATTGAAATGTAGGAGGAATTGAAAAGCTGTCGGATTCTCAATTGCAGCACAGTTTGAGAAACAATTTGAAAATAATGGCGAAGAGAAAGATCGCAAAGCAGTCAATATGGACTCCACGTGAAGGACAAATTACTGAACCATGTATCTGACAGCCTTTGTGTTTCAGACCTTATCTGGGCAACATGCCACAGACACA
This sequence comes from Polyodon spathula, assembly GCF_017654505.1. Taxonomy (NCBI): domain Eukaryota; kingdom Metazoa; phylum Chordata; class Actinopteri; order Acipenseriformes; family Polyodontidae; genus Polyodon; species Polyodon spathula. The sequence goes on from NC_054538.1 coordinate 43,324,253, forward strand.
TTGCATTGTAAGAAGTGATGTTAATAATTTCCTGTAGGCTATTCATTTAAAAGACCAGTACTCAGTCTTACATAGGTAAACCATATCAATTCAACTAAGCATGATGCCTTCAAGAAAATCTGTCATCTAAATTAAATGCACAGTTTCACACTTTTTTTTGTTGAGAAACAGGTAAGCATTGCAACTCGAACCCTAGAAAAGCATGAAGTATCATATAGGTAAATTAGAAGAGGGGCACTGGAATTGGTGACTTGTTTTTGAGGTTGCAAATGTTTGGATTTACATACAATATCATTTAAACTCAGTTTTACTTACCCAAAATATAACGTATTACTTAATTTATAAAGAATAGCTACAATAATATATCACTGCAGTTACACTGCGTTAAAACACGGGGTATTTTTATTTTATGTTATGAACTGGTATATGAAAAGCAATAGAAAATGATGAATGAAAACCAAGCTTTGTCAATTAGCTTGTGAGACGAGTGGTCAGCTTTCCATTGTATTCCCACCTAAATAAATATTGCACCTGAACTTACAATCTGTGTATAGAGTTAACCAGGAAGTATTTGTCAACTATTAAAGCCGAATTGGCTTGGTTTGGATTTCTACACCCTTTAAGCTTAGTTGGCCTCATAAAATATTTTATTTTCATTTTCAACCATGATTTCATCCTTACAAGAGAGGTAACCAATGATTTAGAAACTGTTTTATTGTACTTGTGAGGAAAGTAAAACAAACAGAATTTCCAGTAGTCTAAATACTTGGAGATGACTCAATTTATAGTTATCAGTTCAACAAGAGGTAGTACTTAAAAAAAAAAAATAAATAAATAAAAAAAAAGCAACAAAGCCATTCACAGTACATACCTCTGACACAGTGCAGGATCCATCTGCTTTCTAAAACAAACGCAGGTCTAGAAAAATGCATAAAAGAACTGGTTAAAAAGTGAAAACAAAGTGTAATCTAACCCTTTACAAATCCTTTGGATATATCTTCCCCTTGCTCTGGCCCGTCATCTACAAGCTGGTTCTTAACTCATTCATTTTCACCATGTTTACACCTTGTATCCCAACTAATCAGCCCTAATGCTTCTTCCCAGTTAAGGCCAATTTGACCCGTCCTGCAGCAAACTGCTCCAAATATACATCAAAACCGAATCAATTGTAATATTGACTGTTAGTACTCAATTATTGTCTAATAGTTCTGTTTCTGCAAGGATTACATTTAGTATTTAAACACTGTCAAAAAGGGCTTATATATTAAGTTTTTACACAACACAATCTGTATTTTCTCCATTTTCACCTGCAGTTATCAATTAACCTCAAGCATTTAGTTCAAAAGCTATATAGTTTGCGACCATTACTCCTTTGACGTTACAAATATTGTGAATCAGTATTATTGAGGTAATTACTCTGTTTATTAAATAAAACCGACCATTAAAGAACAAGTAAGTTATATTATGGGTGGTGAGCTAATAAATTCTAAAGAGATTCATCATTAACGTCTGCATAGAAATCTAAGCTAAGAAAAGCAGTTGATGTCTACAAACCTGCCAATTTACCTGACTGACAGGTCAGACTGTATTTATGTTATTTTAAGGGTGAAAATGTAATTGGGTGAAAGTTACAGCAGTCAAGGAGACAACCAGACATTATTTCACTTTATACTAGCTTGCCCCGTAATCTACTTTGGAAGAAGATATTTGATTTAATCAGAAAAGGAATCAAAGAATGGATTTTTTGACATTAGTGAAACATGAAATACTGATGAGTAATTTTTACATTCAAATACAATCATTAATAAGTTAAAGCCTATGTTCTTATATCTGGTACCTTAGATTTAACATTGTACGGAAAAGTGAATTGAAAGATAGAAAAAAGTTAAATCAATTTATGAGGACTGATTTAGAGAAATAAATTACTGATCTAACAAAAGGATATGCGATTTCTATGCAATTTAATGTAGTAAAATATTGAGTAAATCGA